>NW_024608690.1:0-25000 GCF_018296145.1 Oncorhynchus tshawytscha | reverse complement strand
ATCTAGTCTGTTTCCTACTGTGGTGATATTTAGTGCCTATTTCAGACTGTGGTGATATGTAGTCTATTTTAGACTGTGGTGATATCTAGTCTCTATTTCACACTGTGGTGATATCTAGTCTATTTCAGACTGTGGTGATATCTAGTCTCTATTTCATACTGTGGTGATATCTAGTCTATTTCAGACTGTGGTGATATCTAGTCTATTTCAGACTGTGGTGATATGTAGTCTATTTCAGACTGTGATGATATCTAGTCTATTTCAGACTGTGGTGATATCTAGTCTATTTCAGACTGTGGTGATATCTAGTCTATTTCAGACTGTGGTGATATCTAGTCTATTTCAGACTGTGGTGATATCTAGTCTCTATTTCAGACTGTGATGATATCTAGTCTCTATTTCACACTGTGGTGATATCTAGTCTATTTCAGACTGTGGTGATATCTAGTCTATTTCAGACTGTGGTGATATCTAGTCTATTTCAGACTGTGGTGATATCTAGTCTCTATTTCAGACTGTGGTGATATCTAGTCTATTTCATACTGTGGTGATATCTAGTCTCTATTTCAGACTGTGGTGATATCTAGTCTCTATTTCATACTGTGGTGATATCTAGTCTATTTCAGACTGTGGTGATATCTAGTCTATTTCAGACTGTGGTGATATCTCTATTTCAGACTGTGGTGATATCTAGTCTCTATTTCAGACTGTGGTGATATCTAGTCTCTATTTCAGACTGTGATGATATCTAGTCTCTATTTCACACTGTGGTGATATCTAGTCTATTTCAGACTGTGGTGATATCTAGTCTATTTGTGACTGTGATATCTAGTCTATTTCAGACTGTGGTGATATCTAGTCTCTATTTCAGACTGTGGTGATATCTAGTCTATTTCAGACTGTGGTGATATCTAGTCTATTTCAGACTGTGGTGATATCTAGTCTCTATTTCAGACTGTGATGATATCTAGTCTCTATTTCACACTGTGGTGATATCTAGTCTATTTCAGACTGTGGTGATATCTAGTCTATTTCAGACTGTGGTGATATCTAGTCTATTTCAGACTGTGGTGATATCTAGTCTCTATTTCAGACTGTGGTGATATCTAGTCTATTTCAGACTGTGGTGATATCTAGTCTATTTCATACTGTGGTGATATCTAGTCTCTATTTCAGACTGTGGTGATATCTAGTCTCTATTTCATACTGTGGTGATATCTAGTCTATTTCAGACTGTGGTGATATCTAGTCTATTTCAGACGGTGGTGATATCTAGTCTATTTCTACTGTGGTGATATCTAGTCTATTTCAGACTGTGGTGATATCTAGTCTATTTCATACTGTGGTGATATCTAGTCTATTTCAGACTGTGGTGATATCTAGTCTATTTCAGACTGTGGTGATATCTAGTCTATTTCATACTGTGGTGATATCTAGTCTCTATTTCAGACTGTGGTGATATCTAGTCTATTTCAGACTGTGGTGATATCTAGTCTATTTCAGACTGTGGTGATATCTAGTCTATTTCAGACGGTGGTGATATCTAGTCTATTTCATACTGTGGTGATATCTAGTCTGTTTCAGACTGTGGTGATATCTAGTCTATTTCAGACTGTGGTGATATCTAGTCTATATTTCAGACTGTGGTGATATCTAGTCTATTTCATACTGTGGTGATATCTAGTCTATTTCAGACTGTGGTGATATCTAGTCTATTTCAGACTGTGGTGATATCTAGTCTATTTCATACTGTGGTGATATCTAGTCTATTTCAGACTGTGGTGATATCTAGTCTATTTCAGACTGTGGTGATATCTAGTCTATTTCAGACTGTGGTGATATCTAGTCTAGTCTATTTCAGACTGTGGTGATATCTAGTCTATTTCATACTGTGGTGATATCTAGTCTCTATTTCAGACTGTGGTGATATCTAGTCTCTATTTCATACTGTGGTGATATCTAGTCTATTTCAGACTGTGGTGATATCTAGTCTATTTCAGACGGTGGTGATATCTAGTCTATTTCATACTGTGGTGATATCTAGTCTATTTCAGACTGTGGTGATATCTAGTCTATTTCAGACTGTGGTGATATCTAGTCTATTTCAGACTGTGGTGATATCTAGTCTATTTCATACTGTGGTGATATCTAGTCTATTTCAGACTGTGGTGATATCTAGTCTATTTCATACTGTGGTGATATCTAGTCTATTTCATACTGTGGTGATATCTAGTCTATTTCAGACTGTGGTGATATCTAGTCTATTTCAGACTGTGGTGATATCTAGTCTATTTCAGACGGTGGTGATATCTAGTCTATTTCAGACTGTGGTGATATCTAGTCTATTTCAGACTGTGGTGATATCTAGTCTGTTTCAGACTGTGGTGAAATCTAGTCTATTTCAGACTGTGGTGATATCTAGTCTGGGTAGTGCCCTATAAATGGAATAGGGTTTCATTTGGGATTCTACCCATTAATAGCAGGGTCATTCCATATGACCTTAAGGAGTAAGGGATATATTTGGAATGCTCTGGTGTTAAGGTCTTCATGTCATTGACTGGCTGTAACAGATCAATGTTAATTGTGTTCTCAATAAGGCTAAGCTGTTAGCTTGACTTCTTAATCCTGCAACCCACCCACATACAAGTACAAATAAATGGACACACAAGTACAAACGCACGCAGGCACGCACGCACGGACACACACACACACAAGTACAAATAAATGGACACACAAGTACAAATAAATGGACACACAAGTACAAACGCACACACGCACGCACGCACGCACACGCACACACACACACACACACACACACACACACACACACACACACACACACACACACACACACACACACACACACACACACACACACACACACACACACACACACACACACACACAATCAGAGAGACAGCTCTCACTGAGCTCAGTGTAGAGAGGGAGACAGGGAGAGATAGCTCTCACTGAGCTCAGTGTAGAGAGGGAGACAGGGAGAGAGAGTGATAGAGAGAGAGATAGAGAGAGAGCGACAGAGAGAGAGATTGTATCTTTGGTCTGGGTCCCAAACCCTATTCCTTATATGTGACTCGATTCAGGAAACTAGGCGTCTGTCGCAAGTCACGACTTCACAGGAGAGCCATTTGAAAGTAAGTATAGAAGGCATTTCTGATTTCTGAAATGCCATAGAACTACTTTCAGGCCCTGGGGTCCTGGTAGAAATGGCCCTGGGGTCCTGGTACAATGTAGTGCACTACTTTCAGGCCCTGGGGTCCTGGTACAATGTAGTGCACTACTGGTAATGTAGTGCACTACTTTCAGGCCCTGGGGTCCTGGTACAATGTAGTGCACTACTTTCAGGCCCTGGGGTCCTGGTACAATGTAGTGCACTATAAGACAGACAGAGTTCCATTTGGAATGCAGCCATGGAGGGACTGTCCTTCAGCCCTTCCTGCTGACAGGGGAAACAAGAGGTGACACTAGTGTGACAGTCATGGAGAACAACACACACACACACACACACACACACACACACACACACACACACACACACACACACACACACACACACACACACACACACACACACACACACACACACACACACACACACACACACACACACACACACACACACACACACACACACACACACACACACCAACAGCAATGCTAGTCTGTATTCCTCCTCCCCTGTACTGTATATCAGTGTTGTATTTTTGTTGTGTCAGGCTCTTTGGAAGGTATGAAGTCATCACTATCTCTCTCAGTGATGTGGGTGAGGTGAACATGGCTTAGTGAAGTTATGAAGTCATCACTATCTCTCTCAGTGATGTGGGTGAGGTGAACATGGCTTGGTGAACGTATGAGGTCATCACCGTCTCGCTCAGTGATGTGGGTGAGGTGAACATGGCTTGGTGAAGGTATGAGGTCATCACCGTCTCTCTCAGTGATGTGGGTGAGGTGAACATGGCTTGGTGAAGGTATGAGGTCATCACCGTCTCTCTCGGTGATGTGGGTGAGGTGAACATGGCTTGGTGAAGGTATGAAGTCATCACCGTCTCTCTCAGTGATGTGGGTGAGGTGAACATGGCTTGGTGAAGGTATGAAGTCATCACCGTCTCTCTCAGTGATGTGGGTGAGGTGAACATGGCTTGGTGAAGGTGTGAAGTCATCACCGTCTCTCTCAGTGATGTGGGTGAGGTGAACATGGCTTGGTGAAGGTATGAAGTCATCACCGTCTCTCTCAGAGATGTGGGTGAGGTGAACATGGCTTGGTGAAGGTTTGAAGTCATCACCATCTCTCTCAGTGATGTGGGTGAGGTGAACATGGCTTGGTGAAGGTATGAAGTCATCACCATCTCTCAGTGATGTGGGTGAGGTGAACATGGCTTGGTGAAGGTATGAGGTCATCACCGTCTCTCAGTGATGTGGGTGAGGTGAACATGGCTTGGTGAAGGTATGAGGTCACCACTATCTATCTCAGTGATGTGGGTGAGGTGAACATGGCTTGGTGAAGGTATGAGGTCATCACCGTCTCTCTCAGTGATGTGGGTGAGGTGAACATGGCTTGGTGAAGGTATGAGGTCATCACCGTCTCTCTCAGTGATGTGGGTGAGGTGAACATGGCTTGGTGAAGGTATGACAGACAGACAGACAGACAGACAGACAGACAGACAGACAGACAGACAGACAGACAGCACGGTACGGCACGCTGGCACTAATCCACCCACTACTGTGATTCCTGATTCCTCTGTGTGTGTGGCCATGGGCTTGCACGTGTGTGTGTGTGGCCATGGGCTTGCACGTGTGTGTGTGTGTGTGTGTGTGTGTGCCTGTGTGTGTCAGCTCAGAGGCCATACAGTATTTAAGACATCAGCAGAGTGTGGTTTATTTCCTGTTATTGCAACTGTGCTCTGACACCTGCTGGGGGGTGAAGGCTGCTTGCCTGCATCTCACACCATCCCAGGAGGAGAAGGGGTACAGGAGGATGGAGAGAGAGGAGGAGGAAAGGAGGACAGGAGGAGGATAGAGAGGCTGGGTCTCGGGCAGTATGTTTGACACCCTGCTCTATACAGAGTGCAAGGGGATGGTATTAACCGTCTGAACTTCTAGACTTCTCCCTGTCAGTTAACACTATCACCGTTTCCCTTTTCTGTGGCAATTGTGCTCCAATCAATGCAATATACTGAAACAAACGGAACTACGCAAGAGATGTTGTTGTGGGCTGAACGCATAGGAGTAGGATTCGGTACTGCAATAGAATCCTACGACTCAGTCGGTTCTCTACACAGACCTGTGTGGCATAGCCAATCAGAGTTGCAGTAGGCCTAAATGCAAATAGACCATTGCCATATATGGATCTGTGTCATTTACTTTGAAATGGACTGTGTTTATAACTGTGGTCGTGAGTAGATGCTCTTGTTTTGAGATCAAAGCGAGAGCTGCATGTAGCCACTTTCGCTCATTTTGTTCATATCCTTTGTTAGTGTGTTATTAGCCCAGTTTTAGATCATTAGTATTCAGCAATAGAGGAGTGATTCCTACAAGAGCACAAAACGTGTACATTTCTAGACATCTTTAAAATGCCAGTCAGGTAAAGAGTTTGTTTCTGTCTTAAAGGGGCAGTGTTGTATTTTGAGGCAGGCGTGAATAAGCTAAGTAGGCAATCGGCAGAGGGTAGCATAATGTGTCTGATTCTCTGTAATAATGGTTTGGGAATAATAACACATTTTATTTTGTTAAGTGGTTTCTTGAATCAAACAACACAACAACATGTTCAGTCACCTCCTTGTCTGAAGGACAAATGGATAAACAGGTTAATGTCAAGCTCTGCATGATTTTTTCAAAAGTCTCATGTAATGTAGCCTACATTGAGCACCACACATTGGCTGCTACTGTAGGCTGAATGATAGAACAGCTATTTCCATGTTAAAATCTTATGGGATGCATTTTCTCCATTGTTGTTGATGGTAGGCCACTCTGGTAGGCCACTCTGGTAGGCCACTCTGGTAGGCCACTCTGGTAGGCCACTCTGGTAGGCCTACATTGTGATCAAATAGCTTGGCCACTATTACAACTGAAACTTAAAGTGGGTACAGCCTCAGTGTTCACAGTAAACGCACGCTGGAAATTGCAAAGAATTTTCACAATGTTCAAGTTTGCACTCAGAAGACCTGAAATTTGTTCAGTGTCGAAACAAATTAGAGGGAACATTGACCTCTTCTGACCTCTGTTGACCTCTGAAGCTACTCAACATTCTAAAAATCTCCACAGCAATAAAAGTCCTTCCTAAGGGTTTATAAAGCTCACCCTCTCCACAGCAATAAAACGCCAATGGACCAATTTGATTAGAGGGAAAGCCCAGAGCGATCCTTAGTTCACCACCGTGAACAAGTACAAGGGTCCCAAATGCACCCTATTCACTACAAACTGCACTACATGCTCCAGTGAAAACTAGTGCACTATATAGGGAATAGGGTGCCATTTGGAATGCACACCAAGTATTTTCACCCATGATTTCCCAGCCAAGATCGAGACGGGAGTGTCTTTTCACCTCAAATTACACAATCACATTAATGTGGTGGGGTTACATAATAATGTCCAGCACCAGGACACAACCAGAGTCCCAGGCCAGGCTGAGGCCAGAACCAGAGCCCCAGGCCAGGCTGAGGCCAGAACCAGAGCCCCAGGCCAGGCCAGGCTGAGGCCAGAACCAGAGCCCCAGGCCAGGCCAGGCTGAGGCCAGAACCAGAACCCCAGGCCAGGCTGAGGACACAACCTAAACCAGAACAAGAGTCCCAGGCCAGGCTGAGGCCAGAACCAGAGCCCCAGGCCAGGCCAGGCTGAGGCCAGAACCAGAGCCCCAGGCCAGGCTGAGGCCAGAACCAGAGCCCCAGGCCAGGCTGAGGCCAGAACCAGAACCCCAGGCCAGGCTGAGGACACAACCTAAACCAGAACAAGAGTCCCAGGCCAGGCTGAGGCCAGAACCAGAGCCCCAGGCCAGGCCAGGCTGAGGCCAGAACCAGAGCCCCAGGCCAGGCTGAGGCCAGAATCAGAGCCCCAGGCCAGGCCAGGCTGAGGCCAGAACCAGAACCCCAGGCCAGGCTGAGGACACAACCTAAACCAGAACAAGAGTCCCAGGCCAGGCTGAGGCCAGAACCAGAGCCCCAGGCCAGGCCAGGCTGAGGCCAGAACCAGAGCCCCAGGCCAGGCTGAGGCCAGAACCAGAGCCCCAGGCCAGGCCAGGCTGAGGCCAGAACCAGAACCCCAGGCCTGGCTGAGGACACAACCTAAACCAGAACAAGAGTCCCAGGCCAGGCTGAGGCCAGAACCAGAGCCCCAGGCCAGGCCAGGCTGAGGCCAGAACCAGAGCCCCAGGCCAGGCCAGGCTGAGGCCAGAATCAGAGCCCCAGGCCAGGCTGAGGACACAACCTAAACCAGAACAAGAGTCCCAGGCCAGGCTGAGGCCAGAACCAGAGCCCCAGGCCAGGCCAGGCTGAGGCCAGAACCAGAGCTCCAGGCCAGGCTGAGGCCAGAACCAGAGCCCCAGGCCAGGCCAGGCTGAGGCCAGAACCAGAGCCCCAGGCCAGGCTGAGGCCAGAACCAGAGCCCCAGGCCAGGCCAGGCTGAGGCCAGAACCAGAACCCCAGGCCAGGCTGAGGACACAACCTAAACCAGAACAAGAGTCCCAGGCCAGGCTGAGGCCAGAACCAGAGCCCCAGGCCAGGCTGAGGCTGAGGCCAGAACCAGAGCCCCAGGCCAGGCTGAGGCCAGAACCAGAGCCCCAGGCCAGGCCAGGCTGAGGCCAGAACCAGAACCCCAGGCCAGGCTGAGGACACAACCTAAACCAGAACAAGAGTCCCAGGCCAGGCTGAGGACACAACCAAAACCAAAACAAGAGTCCCAGGCCAGGCTGAGGCCAGAACCAGAGCCCCAGGCCAGGCCAGGCCAGGCTGAGGCCAGATCCAGAACCAGAACCAGAGTCTCAGGCCAGGCTGAGGCCAGAACCAGAGCCCCAGGCCAGGCCAGGCCAGGCTGAAGCCAGAACCAGAGTCCCAGGCCAGGCTGAGGCCAGAACCAGAATCCCAGGCCAGGCTGAGGTTAGAACCAGAGTCCCAGGCCAGGCCAGGCTGAGGTCAGAACCAGAGCCAGGCCAGGTTGAGACCAGAACCAGAGTCAGGCCAGGCTGAGGTCAGAACTAGAGCCAGGCCAGGCCAAGCTGAGGCCAGAACCAGAGTCCCAGGACAGGCTGAGGCCAGAACCAGAGTCCCAGGCCAGGCTGAGGCCAGAACCAGAATCCCAGGCCAGGCTGAGGCTAGAACCAGAGACAGAACAGGCTGAGGTTAGAACCAGAGTCCCAGGCCAGGCCAGGTTGAGGCCAGAACCAGAGTCCCAGGCCAGGCCAGGTTGAGGCCAGAACCAGAGTCCCAGGCCAGGCCAGGCTGAGGCCAGAACCAGAGTCAGGCCAGGCTGAGGCCAGAACCAGAGCCAGGCCAGGTTGAGAACAGAACCAGTGTCAGGCCAGGCTGAGGTCAGAACTAGAGCCAGGCCAGGCTGAGACCAGAACCAGAGTCCTAGGCCAGGCTGAGGCCAGAACCAGAACCAGAGCCAGGCCAAGCTGAGGCCAGAACCAGAGTCCCAGGCCAGGCTGAGGCCAGAACCAGAGTCCCAGGCCAGGCTGAGGCCAGCCACTGGACAGCATGAAGGACAGCAGACCTGGGCTGAAATTAGGGAATTCCGACCACAATTGATTTGATTGTGCCGGGCCTGACTCAGACTGGCTGCGCTTTGTTAAAAAAAAGAGTGACTGTGTGACTAGCACCCATTGTCTCTCTCTCTCCTCCCTGCTGCAGCGACCACCAAAGAGCATCAACAGTGTTAATCTCGCTGTCCATGTTGCTGAAGCTGAAACATAATTATAGCCATTTCTGACTGAAAAGTTCTCTTACCGAAATCCCTCAATCCCTATTCCCTCAACCCTTGCTCTCTCTATTATGACAATAGGGCATGACTTATAGCATATCATAATCACGTCAATAAATTGGTTATAAACTCAGATAAGCATAACAGCAAAACGGATGCAGAGGACGTGACAAACCCAAAACAGGGGAATGTTTACTGGTTGTTCACGAGGGAAAGGAGAAGTGAGATCTGTAAAAGATGTTTGACTTAGTGGTGTAAACGACTGGGTATGCAGATAAAGGAAGGGTAAAGTAACAAGCGCTGGGTGAGTATTATAAGTCCCAAACAGGTGCTGTTAGATTACAATAAGCTATTTCTGACCAATATAACCATATACAATTTCAGTAGAACATGTCTTAGAGTGATGGACTGTGACACCCCCAGGGCCTAAACAATGGATTAGTCCACCTAGACAGGCGCAAATCAGAAAAGTGTCTTGTTACTCTACCTCCCAAATATCACTAGTGAACGGTACAACATGGGGTACTGAAACACCCATATCACTATTGATAGGTACAGCATGGGGTACTGAAATCCCCATATCACTAGTGACAGGTACAGCATGTGGTACTGAAACCCCCATATCACTAGTGACAGGTACAGCATGGGGTACTGAAACCCCATATCACTAGTGACAGGTACAGCATGGGGTACTGAAACCCCATATCACTAGTGACAGGTACAGCATGTGGTACTGAAACCCCCATATCACTAGTGACAGGTACAGCATGTGGTACTGAAACCCCCATATCACTAGTGACAGGTACAGCATGGGGTACTGAAACCCCCATATCACTAGTGACAGGTACAGCATGGGGTACTGAAACCCCCATATCACTAGTGACCCCCCCCATATCACTAGTGACAGGTACAGCTGAAACCCCCATATCACTAGTGACAGGTACAGCATGACTGAAACCCCCATATCACTAGTGACAGGTACAGCATGTGGTAAACCCCATGTGAAGGTACCCCCCATATCACTAGTGACAGGTACAGCATGTGGTACTGAAATCCCCATATCACTAGTGACAGGTACAGCGTGGGGTACTGAAACCCCCATATCACTAGTGACAGGTACAGCATGTGGTACTGAAACACCCATATCACTAGTGACAGGTACAGCATGGGGTACTGACACCCCCATATCACTATTGACCGGTACAGAGTAGGGTACTGAAACCCCATATCACTAGTGACAGGTACAGCATGTAGTACTGAAATCCCCATATCACTTGTGACAGGTCTGGGAAAATAGAAAAAGAGAGATCTTGCATGCAGCGACCAGAGTGAGCTGTAGGAGGCTGGTCGTCAGGGCTACCTCATTTATATGCTGAGCACACACAGCCTAGTGCAGGGACACTCAATGCTCTTTAAACACACACACACACACAAAACCGCAGCGACAACCTCAACCCTGTTTACTCTACCTCCCATTCATTTATTCTGCTCTAATTCAACTCTTCACTGAGGCTGTCTGCACACACTACCCTTCCTTAAATGAGGAAGACACATTTCAGTTGAACGCACTCACTGACTAGGTATCCCAATTTCCCTTCCTCAACCCTCTCCCCCTCTACTCTCTCTCCTCCTCTCCAACTCTCTCTCCTCACACCCCACTCCCTCACACGTCTCTTCCTCCCCTCTCAAACCCTCCCCCAACACAGCAGCACCTGAGTGCTCCTGCCCATCATGCTGGCTCTAGTAGCCAGAGTCCATGGTGGCTCTGCCCTGTCCAGTTGCCCTGAGCTCTGGGTAAACACTGCAGACTGGCAGACTACTGTACTTTCAACAACAAGCCGTAGAGCCAGAGTCAGGGAGTGAGGTCTCCAGTGAACTGAAGTAGGTTTGAGCTGGGCTAAGCTGGGCTGACACACAAGCATACACACGCAAACGCACACAAACACACACACACACCTGCAGGGGTCTGCATGCTAGGTTGGCTTTGAGCTGCCTTTCCCCACTGCGGATCAGGAGAGGCAGGCAATAGCGTGGTAGTGAAACACACACACACACACCACCACACACACACACCAACACACACACACACACACACACATACAATAACATGCCACCCTCCCCTCGGGTTGCCATGGAAACTGCTCCAAGAGGCAAAAAAAAGGGGTTGCTGCTGGAGGTCTGACTACAGAAAGGGAGAAGAAGACTGCCCAAATATCAACACACAGAGACCTACACACACACAACCAGGCTATAAAGGCTGCCAACAGCACACTGGCTACTGTATATTGATCTAGCTGCTGTTGTTGACAGATGAACATCCATATCCTTCACATGGAGCTGAAGGACCAGCAGCAGAGTTTAAACACACAATGATTCAACATATAGAGGGACCTGATGATGATGAAGAAGAATATTATGTTTCAAATTCAATACTAGAAATACACATTCTGACAAAGACATTAGATGAAACACACATGAAATGTCCGCTTGAGATCGACACGTACCTGAGTCAAAATGGGAACTGAAGGCAAAAGTGGGATTAAAGAACGCTGAAGACATAACCGTCACGGAGAGAGCCACGGACATCCTCCCCCCTCTTCAGTCTTGAGACGACAGCAGACAGGGTTTATCAAAATACAACATGGAAATAGATCAGATGTTGACTGAAGCACATTTAGCCGAAGGATTGTATGCCAGTCAAATTAAACGCTGCATTTTAGGTTATTTATCTTTGACACCCTTGAGACGCAGTGCGCGCATCCTTCACATCGGATCTATAGACATATGTTGACAAACATTCCCGTCGGTATTTGTTTTTGAATTTGATACCGCAGGCATTCACTTGACTGACGGATGATTAAAAACGACAGATAGGCATCTCCCGTCCCACGCTTTTCTTCTCCGTCATCCAACCAGTTTGATGATGATGAGCCAGAATACAGAACCCCGCTGCTTTATCGCGCTGCTTTGTCGACGTGATTCCGTTATTTAGGCTACATCGTTTTCGGTTTTGTCTCTGACTGTACAAACACCTTGACATTCGTCCAGTGGCAATCTTACTCTCCAAGTCAAGTTATGTTCTTCCTCTGCCTTTAGAGTAGGTCAATGCCACATGATTGATTAGGCTGAACAGAGTTATCCAGAATCCTCGCTATATCCCCTAGGAGATATCCAATACTCATTGCACTATCGGAGCGTCACTTTAGCTGGCGACAGGGGAAACGCCATCTTGCTTAAATTGTCCTGTCCTAGTTTATCCTAACTGGAATCTCGCTGACTCGTTTAGGAATATGGTATATGCACCGTGGTGAAGGGAAAGATGAGGACGCGAGAAAAGAGGGGGTAGGGAGGTCTGTGTCTCAGAATAATAATACAACACGTGAACTGGTGGTGAATTGGAATAAGAACGTTATCGTAACAAGTGCAGGACAGGTGTATGTCTGTGCGTGATTTAGCTTGCCTGGTACTATGGGATCAATCAATGCAATAGTCCCAAAAGTGCAAACACGACCATGTTCAGTGCAAATCAAGGGCACCTCCATATGCCTTTGACATAAAACCATGGTCTGGTCTAATCTCTGGTGTACACTAGGTAACATAAAGTAGATTAGATGAGTGTATTACACACATTCATAGGCTTGCAGATGTCATCGCAGGTTACAGTGACATTGTTTTCCTCCGAGACTGTATGGTACATAGACTGATGGTACATGGACTGATGGTACATCGACTGTATGGTAACATAGAGTGTATGGTATGTAGACTGTATGGTACATGGACTGTATGGTAACATAGACTGTATGGTACGTAGACTGTATGGTACATGGACTGTATGGTTCCTCCTTCTGAGCCTGGTTTCTATCTAGGTTCCTCCCTCTGAACCTGGTTCCTCTCTAGGTTCCTCCTTCTGAGCCTGCTTCCTCTCTAGGTTCCTCCCTCTGAGCCTGCTTCCTCTCTAGGTTCCTTCCTCTGAGCCTGCTTCCTCTCTAGGTTCCTTCCTCTGAGCCTGCTACCTCTCTCGGTTCCTCTCTAGGTTCCTTCCTCTGAGCCTCCTTCCTCTCAAGGTTCCTCCCTCTGAGCCTGGTTCCTCTCTAGCTTCCTTCCTCTGAGTCTTCTTCCTCTCTAGGCTCCTTCCTCTGAGTCTGCTTCCTCTCTAGGCTCCTCTCTAGGTTCCTCTCTAGGTTCTTTCCTCTGAGTCTGCTTCCTCTCTAGGCTCCTCTCTAGGTTCCTCTCCAGGTTCTTTCCTCTGAGTCTGCTTCCTCTCTAGGCTCCTCTCTAGGTTCCTCTCTAGGTTCTTTCCTCTGAGTCTGCTTCCTCTCTAGGTTCCTCTCTAGGTTCCTTCCTCTGAGTCTGCTCCCTCTCTAGGTTCCTCTCTAGGTTCCTCCCTCTGAGCCTGCTTCCTCTCTCGGTTCCTCTCTAGGTTCCTCCCTCTGAGCCTGGTTCCTCTCTCGGTTCCTCTCTCGGTTCCTCTCTAGGTTCCTCCCTCTGAGCCTGCTTCCTCTCTCGGTTCCTATCTAAGTTCCTCCCTCTGAGCCTGCTTCCTCTCTCGGTTCCTCTCTAGGTTCCTCCCTCTGAGCCTGCTTCCTCTCTAGGTTCTTTCCTCTGAGTCTGCTTCCTCTCTAGGCTCCTCTCTAGGTTCTTCCCTCTGAGCCTGCTTCCTCTCTCGGTTCCTCTCTAGGTTCCTTCCTCTGAGCCTCCTTCCTCTCTAGGTTCCTCCCTCTGAGCCTGCTTCCTCTCTAGGTTCCTCCCTCTGAGCCTGCTTCCTCTCCATGTTCCTCCCTCTGAGCCTGCTTCCTCTCTAGGTTCCTTCCTCTGAGTCTGCTTCCTCTCTAGGCTCCTCTCTAGGTTCTTTCCTCTGAGTCTGCTTCCTCTCTAGGCTCCTCTCTAGGTTCTTTCCTCTGAGTCTGCTTCCTCTCTAGGTTCTTTCCCAAGTTCCTTCCTTCTGGGGAGTTTTGCTGCCCAATGTGCTTCTGCCTGTTCTACAGTGCCTTGCGAAAGTATTCGGCCCCCTTGAACTTTGCGACCTTTTGCCACATTTCAGGCTTCAAACATAAAGATATAAAACTGTATTTTTTTGTGAAGAATCAACAACAAGTGGGACACAATCATGAAGTGGAACGACATTTATTGGATATTTCAAACTTTTTTAACAAATCAAAAACTGAAAAATTGGGCGTGCAAAATTATTCAGCCCCTTTACTTTCAGTGCAGCAAACTCTCTCCAGAAGTTCAGTGAGGATCTCTGAATGATCCAATGTTGTCCTAAATGACTAATGATGATAAATACAATCCACCTGTGTGTAATCAAGTCTCCGTATAAATGCACCTGCACTGTGATAGTCTCAGAGGTCCGTTAAAAGCGCAGAGAGCATCATGAAGAACAAGGAACACACCAGGCAGGTCCGAGATACTGTTGTGAAGAAGTTTAAAGCCGGATTTGGATACAAAAAGATTTCCCAAGCTTTAAACATCCCAAGGAGCACTGTGCAAGCGATAATATTGAAATGGAAGGAGTATCAGACCACTGCAAATCTACCAAGACCTGGCCGTCCCTCTAAACTTTCAGCTCATACAAGGAGAAGACTGATCAGAGATGCAGCCAAGAGGCCCATGATCACTCTGGATGAACTGCAGAGATCTACAGCTGAGGTGGGAGACTCTGTCCATAGGACAACAATCAGTCGTATATTGCACAAATCTGGCCTTTATGGAAGAGTGGAAAGAAGAAAGCCATTTCTTAAAGATATCCATAAAAAGTGTTGTTTAAAGTTTGCCACAAGCCACCTGGGAGACACACCAAACATGTGGAAGAAGGTGCTCTGGTCAGATGAAACCAAAATCGAACTTTTTGGCAACAATGCAAAACGTTGTGTTTGGCGTAAAAGCAACACAGCTCATCACCCTGAACACACCATTCCCACTGTCAAACATGGTGGTGGCAGCATCATGGTTTGGGCCTGCTTTTCTTCAGCAGGGACAGGGAAGATGGTTAAAATTGATGGGAGGATGGATGGAGCCAAATACAGGACCATTCTGGAAGAAAACCTGATGGAGTCTGCAAAAGACCTGAGACTGGGACGGAGATTTGTCTTCCAACAAGACAATGATCCAAAACATAAAGCAAAATCTACAATGGAATGGTTCAAAAATAAACATATCCAGGTGTTAGAATGGCCAAGTCAAAGTCCAGACCTGAATCCAATCGAGAATCTGTGGAAAGAACTGAAAACTGCTGTTCACAAATGCTCTCCATCCAACCTCACTGAGCTCGAGCTGTTTTGCAAGGAGGAATGGGAAAAAATGTCAGTCTCTCGATGCGCAAAACTGATAGAGACATACCCCAAGCGACTTACAGCTGTAATCGCAGCAAAAGATGGCGCTACAAAGTATTAACTTAAGGGGGCTGAATAATTTTGCACACCCAATTTTTCAGTTTTTGATTTGTTAAAAAAGTTTGAAATATCCAATAAATGTCGTTCCACTTCATGATTGTGTCCCACTTGTTGTTGATTCTTCACAAAAAAATACAGTTTTATATCTTTATGTTTGAAGCCTGAAATGTGGCAAAAGGTCGCAAAGTTCAAGGGGGCCGAATACTTTCGCAAGGCACTGTATGTGGTTTTAGTCTGGGTTTCTGTAAAGCACTTTGTGACAGCTGCTGATGTAAAAAGAGCTTCATAAAATATGTTTGATTGATTGATCGAATGTTCAGTACATTAAATTAGATGACATTTGTATTCAGTGTAGTCTCCTCAGCCAGTAATAAATAATTGGGGGGTGTTTATATTTGTTCTGTTACACGCAGTGTGTAATCCCCCTGAGACACCCGCAGGGAGCGGAATTACGGCCAGGGTCGCCATTACACTGAGCCCATTGAGCAATTTGTTTTAAGTGCTTTGTTCAAGGGCACAGCAACAGATTCCCCCCACCTTGTTGGCTCTGGCATTCAAACCAGCAATATGATGTAGATACAGAAAGTAAACAGCGTAGTCAGTCAATTCTCACAACAACTAAGAGCGTTGAAGCGCGAAGCTCAACCTCTCTGCTCTTTTGATGGCCTGGCTACCACGCTGTACACAGTGTGAAGTGTATCCGTGCACATGCGCAGATACTGTGTGTGAGAGTGAAGTGTTGCATCTCGCCCATCTCAATATCTCCGGTGCTGCTCGTGGCAACATCATTTTACTGAGTCTAATTGATATGGGGAAACTATTCCTTTTTAAATAGTTTTATCAAAGAAACATTGAACATCTAATAGTCAAATCATAGAGTAAAAGCCGGTGAGCTGGTTCTTGGCCATTTTCTGGTGTTATGTGGTGGAACACTGAGCAGGTGGAGCATTACGTCAATCTTGTTACTCGTAGATAGATAGGATGGAAATGTTGGAACAATAAAACATTTTTTGTGAAACATTCAATTCCTACTCCCTTTTGCACACAACAAGCTTCCACTCTCAGCTCTCACAAGGGGATTCATGGCTTATTTAAGAAGAAATCATCAACTCTGTTACTTTATTTGACACTTAATAGGCATTTGTTCTAGTCAATTCTTTATTTAACCTCTTGAAATGGGAAAACACGTTGTTTATGAAGGCGAATATGTGCTATTTATGACAAAATCAAAGTTATTTTGGACCAAGTTACACTTTTTAATAGGCATCGTTTGTTGGAATGACCCAGATCCTAAACTGAGGAAGCATCCAGGTATTTTGGACTACAACACCGGCCTCTATTTTACCTTAGGATGCAGGAATCCAAATCACTGGCCACTTTAATACATAATACTAGTCACTTTAAATAACGCCGCTTTAATAATGTTTACATGTCCTACATTACTCATCTCGTATGTATATAGTGTACTCTATACCATCTACTGCATCTTGCCTATGCCGCACGGCCATCGCTCATCCATATATTTATATGTACATATTCTTATTCCATCCCTTTACATTTGTGTGTAAGGTAGTTGTTGGTGAATTGTTAGATTACTTGTTAGATATTACTGCATTGTCGGAACTAGAAGCACAAGCATTTCGCTACACTCACATTAACATCTGCTAACCATGGGATTTGATTTGATTTGAATGCCAATGTTGAGGGTTTGAAGCTGTCATTAGATTTTTTAAGTGTCCTCTGTTGTTAACATTAGATGTTGGCATCAGCATCATTTTCAGCATAAGTGAGAAATATGACCTTGTAACATTCAACTCAATATTAGGAAGGTGGTCTTAATGTTTTGTACACTCAGTGTCATGGTACATACAGTATGTTTCACATTCTGCATCAGTGATCAGAATAGAGGTTGCAGTTCTGTCAACGTCCACCAGAGGAGGACATAGGACCACTAATAATTACTCAGGATATACCTGCTTTACAGCAGTAACAGTTTGGCGCTTGTCAGACCACTGGTTTCAGTCCCACCTAGTCTCGCGGGGCCATCCTTCAGTCCCACCGCAGAAAAACCTGATGGTTTCATATCTAGTATTTCTAGTTACCAGAGTCACTTGGGGCGGCAGGGTAGCCTAGTGGTTAGAGCGGTGGACTTGCAACCGGGCTGACAAGTTTCAAATCTGTCATGCTGTCCCTGAACAGGCAGTTAATCCACTGTTCCTAGGCCGTCATTGAACATTAGAATTTGTTCTTAACTGACTTGCCTAGTTAAATAAAGGTAAAATAAAATTCACCGTGGGCGTGTTCTAGCTCTGTCACTGAGTTACAGGAAGTGATGTGTTGTTCCCTTTTTTTATATATTTTTTATTTCACCTTTATTTAACCAGGTAGGCTAGTTGAGAACACCTTTATTTAACCAGGTAGGCTAGTTGAGAACACCTTTATTTAACCAGGTAGGCTAGTTGAGAACACCTTTATTTAACCAGGTAGGCTAGTTGAGAACACCTTTATTTAACCAGGTAGGCTAGTTGAGAACACCTTTATTTAACCAGGTAGGCTAGTTGAGAACACCTTTATTTAACCAGGTAGGCTAGTTGAGAACACCTTTATTTAACCAGGTAGGCTAGTTGAGAACAAGTTCTCATTTACAACTGTGACCTGGCCAAGATAAAGCACAGGAGTTCGACACATACAACAGAGTTACACATGGAGTAAACAAAACATACAGTCAATAATACAGTAGAAAAATAAAACAAAAGTCTATATACAGTGTGTGCAAATGAGGTAAGTTAAGAAAGGTAAGGCAATAAATAGGCCATGGTGGCGAAGTAATTACAATATAGCAATTAAACACTGGACTGGTAGATGTGCAGAAGATGAAAGTAGAGATACTGGGGTGCAAAGGAGCAAGATAAATAAATACAGTATGGGGATGAGGAAGGTAGATAGATGGGCTGTTTACAGATGGGCTATGTACAGGTGCAGTGATCTGTGAGCTGCTCTGACAGATGGTTCTTAAAGTTAGTGAGGGAGATATGAGTCTCCAGCTTCAGTGACTTTTGCAGTTCGTTCCAGTCATTGGCAGCAGAGAACTGGAAGGAAAGGCGACCAAAGGAGGAATTGGCTTTGGGGGTGACCAGTGAGATATACCTGCTGGAGCACGTGCTACGGATGGGTGCTGCTATGGTGACCAGTGAGCTGAGATAAGGCGGGGCTTTACCTACCAGAGACTTGTAGATGACCTGGAGCCAGTGGATTTGGCGACGAGTATGAAGCGAGGGCCAGCCAATGAGAGCGCACGGGTCGCAGTGGTGGGTAGTGTATGACAAAACGGTAACAAAACGGATGGCACTGTGATAGACTGCATCCAATTTGTTGAGTAGAGTGTTGGAGGCTATTTTATAAATGACATCGCCGAAGTCAAGGATCGGTAGGATGGTCAGTTTTACGAGGGTATATTTGGCAGCATGAGTGAAGGCTGCTTTGTTGTGAAATAGGAAGCAGATTCTAGATTTAATTTTGGATTGGAGATGTTTGATGTGAGTTTGGAAGGAGAGTTTACAGTCTAACCAGACACCCAGGTATTTGTAGTTGTCCACATATCAGAACCATCCAGAGTATCCACAAGTCAGAACCATCCAGAGTAGTGATGCTGGACATGCGGGCAGGTGCGGGCAGTGATCGGTTGAAGAGCATGCATTTAGTTATACTTGCATTTAAGAGCAGTTGGAGGCCATGGAAGGAGAGTTGTATGGCTTTGAAGCTCATCTGGAGGTTAGTTAACACAGAGTCCAAAGAAGGGCCAGAAGTATACAGAATGGTGTCGTCTGCGTAGAGGTGAATCAGAGAATCACCAGCAGCAAGAGCGACATCATTGATGAAGAGAGTAGGCCCGAGAATTGAACCCTGTGGCACCCCCATAGAGACTGCCAGAGGTCCGGACAACAGGCCCTCCGATATGACACACTGAACTCTATCAGAGAAGTAGTTGGTGAACCAGGCGAGGGAATCATTTGAGAAAACAAAGCTATTGAGTCTGTCAATAAGAATGTGGTGATTGACAGAGTCGAACGCCTTGGCCAGGTCGATGAATACGGCTGCACAGTAATGTCTCTTATGGTGGTTATGATATCGTTTAGGACCTTGAGCGTGGCTGAGGTGCACCCATGACCTGCTCTGAAATTGACCAGCTCTGAAATGAAATGAGATTTATCGGTGGTGACAGTGTTTCCTAGCCTCAGTGCAGTGGGCAGCTGGGAGGAGGTGCTCTTATTCTCCATGGATTTATCGGTGGTGACACTGTTTCCTAGCCTCAGTGCAGTGGGCAGCTGGGAGGAGGTGCTCTTATTCTCCATGGATTTATCGGTGGTGACAGTGTTTCCTAGCCTCAGTGCAGTGGGCAGCTGGGAGGAGGTGCTCTTATTCTCCATGGATTTATCGGTGGTGACAGTGTTTCCTAGCCTCAGTGCAGTGGGCAGCTGGGAGGAGGTGCTCTTATTCTCCATGGATTTATCGGTGGTGACAGTGTTTCCTAGCCTCAGTGCAGTGGGCAGCTGGGAGGAGGTGCTCTTATTCTCCATGGATTTATCGGTGGTGACACTGTTTCCTAGCCTCAGTGCAGTGGGCAGCTGGGAGGAGGTGCTCTTATTCTCCATGGATTTATCGGTGGTGACAGTGTTTCCTAGCCTCAGTGCAGTGGGCAGCTGGGAGGAGGTGCTCTTATTCTCCATGGATTTATCGGTGGTGACACTGTTTCCTAGCCTCAGTGCAGTGGGCAGCTGGGAGGAGGTGCTCTTATTCTCCATGGATTTATCGGTGGTGACAGTGTTTCCTAGCCTCAGTGCAGTGGGCAGCTGGGAGGAGGTGCTCTTATTCTCCATGGATTTATCGGTGGTGACAGTGTTTCCTAGCCTCAGTGCAGTGGGCAGCTGGGAGGAGGTGCTCTTATTCTCCATGGATTTATCGGTGGTGACAGTGTTTCCTAGCCTCAGTGCAGTGGGCAGCTGGGAGGAGGTGCTCTTATTCTCCATGGATTTATCGGTGGTGACAGTGTTTCCTAGCCTCAGTGCAGTGGGCAGCTGGGAGGAGGTGCTCTTATTCTCCATGGATTTATCGGTGGTGACAGTGTTTCCTAGCCTCAGTGCAGTGGGCAGCTGGGAGGAGGTGCTCTTATTCTCCATGGATTTATCGGTGGTGACAGTGTTTCCTAGCCTCAGTGCAGTGGGCAGCTGGGAGGAGGTGCTCTTATTCTCCATGGATTTATCGGTGGTGACAGTGTTTCCTAGCCTCAGTGCAGTGGGCAGCTGGGAGGAGGTGCTCTTATTCTCCATGGATTTATCGGTGGTGACAGTGTTTCCTAGCCTCAGTGCAGTGGGCAGCTGGGAGGAGGTGCTCTTATTCTCCATGGATTTATCGGTGGTGACAGTGTTTCCTAGCCTCAGTGCAGTGGGCAGCTGGGAGGAGGTGCTCTTATTCTCCATGGATTTATCGGTGGTGACAGTGTTTCCTAGCCTCAGTGCAGTGGGCAGCTGGGAGGAGGTGCTCTTATTCTCCATGGATTTATCGGTGGTGACAGTGTTTCCTAGCCTCAGTGCAGTGGGCAGCTGGGAGGAGGTGCTCTTATTCTCCATGGATTTATCGGTGGTGACAGTGTTTCCTAGCCTCAGTGCAGTGGGCAGCTGGGAGGAGGTGCTCTTATTCTCCATGGATTTATCGGTGGTGACAGTGTTTCCTAGCCTCAGTGCAGTGGGCAGCTGGGAGGAGGTGCTCTTATTCTCCATGGATTTATCGGTGGTGACAGTGTTTCCTAGCCTCAGTGCAGTGGGCAGCTGGGAGGAGGTGCTCTTATTCTCCATGGATTTATCGGTGGTGACAGTGTTTCCTAGCCTCAGTGCAGTGGGCAGCTGGGAGGAGGTGCTCTTATTCTCCATGGATTTATCGGTGGTGACAGTGTTTCCTAGCCTCAGTGCAGTGGGCAGCTGGGAGGAGGTGCTCTTATTCTCCATGGATTTATCGGTGGTGACAGTGTTTCCTAGCCTCAGTGCAGTGGGCAGCTGGGAGGAGGTGCTCTTATTCTCCATGGATTTATCGGTGGTGACAGTGTTTCCTAGCCTCAGTGCAGTGGGCAGCTGGGAGGAGGTGCTCTTATTCTCCATGGATTTATCGGTGGTGACAGTGTTTCTCTAGCCTCAGTGCAGTGGGCAGCTGGAGGAGGTGCTCTTATTCTCCATGGATTTATCGAGGAGGTGTTCTTATTCTCCATGGATTTATCGGTGGTGACAGTGTTTCCTAGCCTCAGTGCAGTGGGCAGCTGGGAGGAGGTGCTCTTATTCTCCATGGATTTATCGGTGGTGACAGTGTTTCCCTAGCCAGTCAGTGCAGTGGGCAGCTCAGGGAGGAGGTGCTCTTATTCTCCATGGATTTATCGGTGGTGACAGTGTTTCCTAGCCTCAGTGCAGTGGGCAGCTGGGAGGAGGTGCTCTTATTCTCCATGGATTTATCGGTGGTGACAGTGTTTCCTAGCCTCAGTGCAGTGGGCAGCTGGGAGGAGGTGCTCTTATTCTCCATGGATTTATCGGTGGTGACACTGTTTCTAGCCTCAGTGCAGTGGGCAGCTGGGAGGAGGTGCTCTTATTCTCCATGGATTTATCAGTGGTGACACTGTTTCCTAGCCTCAGTGCAGTGGGCAGCTGGGAGGAGGTGCTCTTATTCTCCATGGATTTATCGGTGGTGACAGTGTTTCCTAGCCTCAGTGCAGTGGGCAGCTGGGAGGAGGTGCTCTTATTCTCCATAGACTTTACAGTGTCATAGAACTTGTTGGAGTTTGTGCTGCAGGATGCACATTTCTGCTTGAAAAAGCTAGCCTTAGCTTTGCTAACTGCCTGTGTATATTGGTTCCTAACTTCCCTGAAAAGTTGTATATCACAGGGGATATTCGATGCTCATGCAGAACGCTGAAGATAAGAAGATGGAGTGAAGTTGCAGAGGGGATGGAGGACGGAGAGATGTGGAGTGGAAAGAGGAATCCTTGGAGACAAGAAGCAGGAACAGAAAGGAAAAGATGAGTCGTTCCACGAAGAGTTTCCTTTGATATTTTAAGGTGAAATTGTGCACCAATATCGAATTTTAAAAGCCTGTTATATTAAATGAAGTGCCCTTTAATATAGACCACATGGAAAATTCAATAAATCAGATTTTTTATCGGAATAAAGACGTGCTAAACTGCTAAACTGCTAAAATGCAGCACTTTGACATGTTCCTCTGTGATTTTAACACTTAATCCACAAATTTCTTTAAGTTTCAACATCATTGTCAAGCCTTAGTTATTTTGTTGCTTTGACAAATAACTGACTAGGTTTCCCCCTTTCCCTTAATTATTTATGTGATTAGTGATTCATTTACGTCTGTCCCCCATTTTAAGGTCAACTCTGTGACCTGCTCCCTTCCCGCTCCCGCTCCCCTCCCTGGTGCTAGAAGGTGCCAGGCTCTCCAGCATTAGGCACTCCTGCCACCATCATTTACGCCCAGCCGGCTTGCCCAGCGCCCGTGCCTCGGCCGGCCCGTCAGGATCGCCCAGGTGCTACGCCGAGTGGCGCCCCTAGAGAGTGGAGGGGGGGTACTGTCACACCTGCTCCCGCTCCCCTCTCTGTTGCTAGGAGCTGCCAGGCTCTCCAGCATTAGGCACTCCTGCCACCTTCATTACGCACACCTGCCTTTCCACCGTCACGTGCATCAGCGATTATTGGACTCACCTGGACTCAATCACCTCTGTCATTACCTCCCCTATATCTGTCTGGTTCCCCGCTCTGTTCCCTGCTGCAGCATTAATTGTCATAGGTCCTTGTTTACCCGTGTGCTGACGCTGGTCCTGGTTTGTTACCTGTCTGTTCCTTATTAAATGTCAACTCCCCGTACCTGCTTCTCATCTCCAGCGTCGGTCCTTACAGTGAGCTGAACTCTCGTTTTAAAGGTCTCAGCGATATGATGTAGATACAGAAAGTAAACAGCTTAGTGGGTCAATTCTCACATCAACTAAGAGCGTTGAAGATCAAATCTCAACCTCTCTGCTCTTTTGATGCCCTGGCTACCACGCTGTACACAGTGTGAAGTGTACTCGTGCACATGCGCAGATACTGTGTGTGAGAGTGAAGTGTTGCATCTCGCCCATCTCAATATC
Organism: Oncorhynchus tshawytscha; assembly: GCF_018296145.1. NCBI lineage: Eukaryota > Metazoa > Chordata > Actinopteri > Salmoniformes > Salmonidae > Oncorhynchus > Oncorhynchus tshawytscha. The sequence goes on along the minus strand of NW_024608690.1, from coordinate 1,507 downwards.
TCCGGTGTTGCTCGTGGCAACATCATTTTGCTGAGTCTACCTTTAATTAATACGGGGAAACTATTCCTTTTTAAATCGATTTTTCAAAAGAAACATTGAACATCTAATAGTCAAATCATATTGCAAAAGCAGGTGAGCTGGTTCTACTCTTCTTGGAAATTTTGTGGTGGAAAGCTGAGCAGATTGAGAATAATGTAGATAAGATATAAATGTTTTTACAATAAATACAACATTTTGAAGTTTGCATTCAATTCCTACTCCTTTCTGCACACAACAAGCTTCCACTCTCAGCTCTCACAAGGGGATTCATGGCTTATTTAAGAAGAAATCATCAACCCTGTTACTTTATTTGGCACTTAATAGGCATTTGTTATATTACTTTCTTTATTTAACCTCTTGAGATGGAAAAACACGTTTTTATGAAGGCAAATATGTGTTATTTATGACAAAATCAAAGTAATGCTTTACCAAGTTACACTTTTCAATAGGCACCGAATTGGTGGAACGACCCAGAATGCTAGGCGGAGAGAGAGAGAGAGCATTCAAGTATTTCAGACTAGAACGCTGACCTCTATTTGACCTTAGGATGCAGGAATGACAGGCCAATGTTTAGTTTGAAGCTGCCATTATTACATGGTTTAAACTGTTCTCTGTTATTAACATTACATGTTGGACTCAGTATCATTTCAGCATTAATAAGGTCTGACTTTCACTTAGTCTTTCAGCATTAAACTATGACCTTGTAAGATTCAACTCAATATTAGGAAGGTGTTCTTAATGTTTTGTACACTCAGTGTCGCGCAGCGTCATGCTACGGTGTTTCACATTCTGCATCAGTGATCAGAATAGAGGCTGCAGTTCTGTTAACGTCCACCAGAGGAGGACATAGGACCACCAATAATGACTCAGGATATACCAACATTAAAGAAAGCATAGTGGCGCTAGTCAGACCACTGATTTCAGTCCCATCTAGTCTCGCGGGGCCATCCTTCTGTCCCACCCTAGAAAAAATGGATAGTTTCATGTCTACTATCTCTAGTTATCAGAGTCATTCCCCAGGGACGTGTTCTAGTTCTGACACTGAGTTACAGGCAGTGATGCGTTGCTCCCTTTCTCCCCCAGGACACACCTGCTTCCCCTCCTCTCCTTATTCATAGCTTAATGTAAATGTAGAGGTTATTTTATCTCCTCTCAGAACTGTGTGGGGGGAGGGGGTGGGGGGGGGGGGGTGGACTGAAACTGAGGGTGTGTCCCGAAAGGCATTATATTCTTATATTCCCTTTATGGTGCACTCTTCTTAAGGGCCCATTTGGTTCTGGTCAACAGTAGTACACTACCAAGGGAATAGGGAGACATTTGGGACACATGCTGAGTAACTCATCATTATGTTGGTCCTGTGCAGAACTAGTATAGGATATTAAACTCCAGTTATGATTTGATGGAGGTAGAATATGAGTCAGTGAAGAAGACAGGATCTCATGTAGAGCAATGAGAGAAGCTGGTGATT
>NW_024608689.1:42500-74778 GCF_018296145.1 Oncorhynchus tshawytscha | reverse complement strand
CCTGCATCACCATACTCAAAGGAGCTGTGACCTCCTGCATCACCATACTCAAAGGAGCTGTGACCTCCTGCATCACCATACCCAAAGGAGCTGGTGGCCTCCCTGCATCACCATACCCAAAGGAGCTGTGACCTCCTGCATCACCATACCAAAGGAGCTGTGACCTCCTGCATCACCATACCCAAAGGAGTGGTGGCCTCCTGCATCACCATACTCAAAGGAGTGGTGGCCTCCCTGCATCACCATACCCAAAGGAGCTGGCATCACCATACTCAAAGGAGCTGTGACTCCTCCTGCATCACCATACCCAAAGGAGTGGTGGCCTCCCTGCATCACCATACCCAAAGGAGTGGTGGCCTCCTGCATCACCATACCCAAAGGAGTGGTGGCCTCCTGCATCACCATACCCAAAGGAGTGGTGGCCTCCCTGCATCACCATACTCAAAGGAGTGGTGGCCTCCCTGCATCACCATACCCAAAGGAGTGGTGGCCTCCTGCATCACCATACTCAAAGGAGTGGTGGCCTCCCTGCATCACCATACTCAAAGGAGTGGTGGCCTCCTGCATCACCATACTCAAAGGAGTGGTGGCCTCCCTCTGCATCACCATACTCAAAGGAGCTGGACCTCCTGCATCACCATACTCAAAGGAGTGTGGCCTCCCTGCATCACCATACTCAAAGGAGCTGGTGGTCACCATACTCAAAGCCTCCCTGCATCACCATACTCAAAGGAGTGGTGGCCTCCTGCATCACCATACTCCAAAGGAGTGGTGGCCTCCTGCATCACCATACTCAAAGGAGTGGTGGCCTCCCTGCATCACCATACTCAAAGGAGTGGTGGCCTCCTGCAGCTGTGACCTCCCTGCATCACCATACCAAAGGAGCTGTGACCTCCTGCATCACCATACCCAAAGGAGCTGGTGGCCTCCTGCATCACCATACCCAAAGGAGCTGTGACCCGCCTGCATCACCATACCCAAAGGAGTGGTGACCCGCCTGCATCACCATACCCAAAGGAGCTGTGACCTCCCTGCATCACCATACTCAAAGGAGTGGTGGCCTCTCTGCATCACCATACCCAAAGGAGTGGTGGCCTCTCTGCATCACCATACCCAAAGGAGTGGTGGCCTCCCTGCATCACCATACTCAAAGGAGTGGTGGCCTCCCTGCATCACCATACCCAAAGGAGTGGTGGCCTCCCTGCATCACCATACTCAAAGGAGCTGGTGGCCTCCTGCATCACCATACCCAAAGGAGTGGTGGCCTCCTGCATCACCATACCCAAAGGAGTGGTGGCCTCCTGCCTCCAAAGGAGCGGTGGCCTCACCATCACCATACAAAGGAGTGGTGGCCTCCCTGCATCATCACCATCACCAAAGGAGTGGTGGCCTCCTGCATCACCATACCATCAAAGGAGTGGTGGCCTCCCATCACATCACCATACTCAAAGGAGCTGTGGCCTCCCTGCATCACCATACCCAAAGGAGTGGTGGCCTCCCTGCATCACCATACTCAAAGGAGCGGTGGCCTCCTGATAAGCCCTGACTCTAATGGTGGACTATCACCAAGGCGTGAACTGGGAAAGGCATATCCACGGGAACAATAGGGGTCTCTAAACTGTGAGCTAACACTTTATCAATGAAATTCTCAGCCTTCCTGAATCTACTAGCGCCTTGTGCTGGGAACCTGAAGCAAAAATCAGGAAAAGAGACAGACACAGATATATGTGCAACACAGGGCTCTGGGTGAGAATGGTGTCGACTCACCTGGGGTGACGCCAGAGTGCCCTGCCTGCTGCCTCGATCCCAGAGAACCAACCTGCTGCTGGCCTCGATCCCCAGAGGAACCAACCTGGCACCGGCCCGCATCACCATACCTCAAGCAGTGTGACCTCTGCGGCCAGAGTGGTGCCCTCAAAGGTCCTGCTGCCCATCCCAGCTCCATAGGTATCGGAGAGGTGGTCCTGCAGGACCATACTCAAAGACCCTGGGGCGACTCTAAGGCCTGCATCCACCATACCAAACTGGGTTGTCCCCAGCAGGTCCACCAGCTGGTCGAAGGTGAGGGTGGTGTCTCTGCAGGCCACCAGAGGTAACTCCAGGCAGGTTGTCCTGCCAGATGGAACACCACCAGCTGGGCGGTCTGGTGTCCTCTGCAGGCTCCATAGGTATCGACCCACTCTCAGCAGGTTGTCCTCCAGATGGACAGGTCCATCAGCTGGTCGAAGGTGAGGGTGGTGCTGGCAGGCTCCCGGAAGACTCCAGCAGGTTGTCCTGCCAGATGGACAGGTCCACCAGCTGGTCGTGAGGGTGGTGTCCTGCAGGCTCCCGACAGACGTAGACTCCAGCAGGTTGTCCTGCCAGATGGACAGGTCCACCAGCTGGTCGAAGGTGGGGTGGTGTCTCTGCAGGCTCCCGACAGACGTAGACTCCAGCAGGTTGTCCTGCCAGATGGACAGGTCCACCAGCTGGTCGAAGGTGGTGGTGTCTCTGCAGGCTCCCGACGGACGTGACTCCAGTACAGTGTATACAGAAAGTATTCAGATCACATGACTTTTCATTTTGTTACATTTCAGCCTGATTCTAAAATGGATTCTCATCAGTCTACACACATAATCCCATAATGACAAAAACATATATATTTTTTTTGGTTAATTTATATATTTAAAAAAAATATATTATATTTAAGTATTCAAGTATTCAGACTCTTTACTCAGTACTTTGTTGAAGCACCTTTGACAGTGATTACAGCCTCGAGTCTCCTTGGGTATGACGCTACAAGCTTGGCACACCTGTATTTGGGGAGTTTCTCCAATTCTTCTCTGCAGATCCTCTCAAGCTCTGTCAGGTTGGATGGAGAGCACCGCTGCACAGCTATTTTCAGGTCTCTCCAGAGATGTTGGATCGGGTTCAAGTCCGGGCTCTGGCTGGGCCACTCAAGGACATTCAGAGACTTGTCCCAGAAGCCACTCCTGCGTTGTCTTGGCTGTGTGCTTAGTGTCGCTGTCTTGATGGAAGGTGAACCAGTCTGAGGTCCTGAGCGCTCTGGAGCAGGTTTTCATCAAGAATCTCTCTGTTCTTTGCTCCATTCATCTTTCCTTTCATCCTGACTAGTCTCCCAGTCCCTGCAGCTGAAAAATATCCCCACAGCATGATGCTGCCACCACCATGCTTCACCGTAGGGATGGTTCCAGGTTTCCTCCAGACGTGACGCTTGGCATTCAGGCCAAAGAGTTTCTTGTTTCTCATGGTCTAATTCCTTTTGGTGCCTTTTGGCAAACTCCAAGCAGGCTGTCGTGTGCCTTTTACTGAGGAGTGGCTTCCATCTGGCCACTTCACCATAAAGGCCTGATTGGTGGAGTGCTGCAAAGATGGTTGTCCTTCTGGAAGGTTCACCCATCTCCACAGAGGACTCTGGAGCTCTGTCAGAGTGATCATCAGGTTCTTGGTCACCTCCTGACCAAGGCCCTTCTCCCCTGATTGCTCAGTTTGGCAGGAAGCCAGCTCTAGGAAGACACAATCCTGTCTCGGAGCTCTATGGAAAATTCCTTAGATCTCATGGCTTGGTTTTTGCTCTGACATGAACTGTCAACTATGGGACCTTATATAGACAGGTGTGTGCCTTACCAAATCATGTCCAATCAAATGAATTTACCACAAGTGGACTCCAGTGAATTTGTAGAAACATCTTAATGATGATCAATGGAAACAGGATGCACCTGAGCTCAATTTCGAGTCTCATTGCAAAGGGTTTGAATACCTACAGTACCAGTCAAAAGTTTGGACACACCTACTCATTCAAGGGTTTTTCTTTATTTAGACTATTTTCTACTTTGTATAATAATAGTGAAGACATCAAATCTATTAAATAACACATATGGAATCATGTAGTAACAAAATAGTGTTAAACATATTAAAATATATTTTATATTGGAGATTCTTCAAATAGCCACCTTTTGCCTTGATGACCGATTTGCACACTCTTGGCATTCTCTCAACCAGCTTCATGAGGAATGCTTTTCCAACAGCCTTGAAGGAGTTCCCACATATGCTGAGCACTTGTTGGCTGCTTTTCCTTCACTCTGCGGTCCAACTCATCCCAAACCATCTCAATTGGTGATTGTGGAGGCCGGGTCATCTGACGCAGCACTCTCCTTCTTGGTCAAATAGCCCTTACACAGCCTGGAGGTGTGTTGGGTCATTGTCCTGTTGAAAAACAAATGATAGTCCCACTAAGCGCAAACCAGATGGGATGGCGTATTGCTGCAGAATGCTGTGTCACCAGCAAAGCACCATCACACCTCCTCCTCCATGCTTCACGGTGGGAACCACACATGCTGAGATCATCCGTTCACCTAATCTGCGTCTCACAAAGACAGGACAGTTGGAGCCAAACATTTCTAATTTGGACTCATCAGACCAAAGGACAGATTTCCACCGGTCTAATGTCCATTGCTTGTGTTTCTGGCCCAAGCAAGTCTCTTCTTATTATTGGTGTCCTTTAGTAGTGGTTTCTTTGCAGCAATTCGACCATGAAGGCCTGATTCACACAGTCTCCTCTGAACAGTTGATGTTGAGATGTGTCTGTTACTTGAACTCTGTGAAGCATTTATTTGGGCTGCAATCTGAGGTGCAGTTAACTGTACTGAACTTATCCTCTGCAGGCGAGTTAACTCTGGGTCTTCCTTTCCTGTGGCCGTCCTCATGAAAGCCAGTTTCATCATAGCGATTGATGGTTTTTGCGACCAAACTTGAAGAAACTTTCAAAGTTCTTGAAATGTTTTACATATTGATTTACCTTCATGTCTTAAAGTAATGATGGACTGTTGTTTCTCTTTGCTTATTTGAGCTGTTCTTGCCATAATATGGACTTGGTCTGTTACCAAATAGGGCTCTCTTCTGTATACCATCACTACCTTGTCACAACACAACTGATTGGCTCAAACGCATTAAGGAAATAAATTCTCCAAATTAACTTTTAACAAGGCACACACGTTAATTGAAATGCATTCCAGGTGACTACCTCATGAAAATGGTTGAGAGAATGCCAAGATTGGGCAAACTGTTAACAAGGCAGCACTTGATAACACTATTTTGGTTACTACATGATTCCATGTGTGTTATTTCATAGTTTTCATTGCTTCCCTATTATTCTACAATGTAGAAAATAGTAAAAATAAAGAAAAACCCTTTAGTAGGTGTGTCCAAACGTTTGACTGGTACTGTATGTAAATAATGTATTTCTGAATTACATTTTTTTACATAAATTTGCAAACATATCTAAAAACCTGTTTTTGCTTTGTCATTATGGGCTATTGTGATGTCATTATGGGCTATTGTGATGTCATTATGGGCTATTGTGATGTCATTACGGGCTATTGTGTGTAGATTGATGAAGGAAAAAAAATATATTGTATCAATTTTAGAATAAGTCTGTAACGTAACAAAATGGAAAAGTCAAGGAGTCTGAATACTTTCCTGAATTCACTATAGGCGTATATATGAGCCCAAGCCCCACAAAAACGGAATTAAAATAATTAGAGTCCTTTGAGTTTGGGTGTTATATCTCTTGTCGCCCAACGAGGGCATCCTTCTCAGTGGTGAAATAACCAGCGAGAGCATCCTTCTCAGTGGTGAAATAACCAGAGCATCCTTCTCAGTGGTGAAATAACCAGAGCATCCTTCTCAGTGGTGAAATAACCAGAGCATCCTTCTCAGTGGTGAAATAACCAGAGCATCCTTCTCAGTGGTGAAATAACCAGAGCATCCTTCTCAGTGGTGAAATAACCAGAGCATCCTTCTCAGTGGTGAAATAACCAGAGCATCCTTCTCAGTGGTGAAATAACCAGAGCATCCTTCTCAGTGGTGAAATAACCAGAGCAGCCAGGTGTTTCCATACTGATGACATATCTGTCCCCTTCCCTTGTTCCTGTTCCCTTGTTGCCCAGCGAGGGCATCCTTCTCAGTGGTGAAATAACCAGAGCATCATTCTCAGTGGTGAAATAACCAGAGCATCATTCTCAGTGGTGAAATAACCAGAGCATCATTCTCAGTGGTGAAATAACCAGAGCATCATTCTCAGTGGTGAAATAACCAGAGCATCATTCTCAGTGGTGAAATAACCAGAGCATCCTTCTCAGTGGTGAAATAACCAGAGCATCATTCTCAGTGGTGAAATAACCAGAGCATCATTCTCAGTTTGAAATAAGAGCATATTCTCAGTGGTGAAATAAAGAGCATTTTTACAGTGGTAGTAAAGAGCATCATTCAGTGGTGAAATAGTTTGAGGGGTGAAAATAGAGATCATTCTCAGTGGTGAAAGAACAGTGTGTACAGCCCGAGGCATGAAATAACAGAGCCCAGGTGTTTCTGACATATCCTATAGTCACACCTTGCATCATATGTTTTGATTTCTAAGACATTCTCAGTCTGTAATCATTCACGACTAAAGTGGTCAAATAACTCTAAATCATCATTGTACAGGGTGTTTCAAATGATGAGCATTTCTCAGTGCTGAAATACAGCCATCATTCTCAGTGGTGAAATGAGCATCATTGCTCAGTGGGATATAACCATCATTTTATTCAGCTGAAATAACAAGATATCCTTCTCAGTGGTGAAATCATATCAAATCCTTCTCAGTGGTGACTTGTCAGCATCCTTCTCAGTCAGTGAAATAACCAGAGCATCATTCTCAGTGGTGAAATAGCATGAGCATCCTTCTCAGTGGTGTTCTCCACAGCAGGACATTGTCAGTGGTTCTCCATAGCAGGACAGTGTCAGGGTTTCCATACTGATGACATATCTGTCCCTTGTTCTGTTCTCCAGCAGGACAGTGTCAGGGTTCTCAAAACTCAGGACAGTAAAGGGTTCCTATGATCACACAGCAGGAATCAGTGTGTACAGGGTTCTCCACAGCAGGACAGTACACAGGGTTCATAGTGGATTTCTAAGATGTGGTCTGTATCATTCCACAGCAGGAAGTGTCAGGGTTCTCTAAAGGACATTGTACAGGGCCTGTTTCAAATGATGACATTTAGGTTCTCCACAGCAGGACAGTAACAGGGTTCTGCTCTGGACATGTGGTCTGTTTTATTCAGCAGTTCAGTGTATTCTTCTCACTGGAAATCATGTGGTCTTCTCCACAGCAGGACAGTGTCAGGGTTCTCCACAGCAGGACAGTAACAGGGTTCTAGTGGAGATGTGGTCTTCTCCACAGCAGGACAGTGTCAGGGTTCTAGTGGAGATGTGGTCTTCTCCACAGCGGTACAGTGTCAGGGTTCTAGTGGAAATGTGGTGTTCTCCACAGCAGGACAGTGTCAGGGTTCTCCACAGCAGGACAGTGTCAGGGTTCTCCACAGCAGGACAGTGTCAGGGTTCTCCACAGCAGGACAGTGTCAGGGAGGGTTCTAGGAGATGTGGTCTTCTCCACAGCAGGACAGTGTCAGGGTTCTAGTGGAGATGTGGTCTTCTCCACAGCAGGACAGTGTCAGGGTTCTCCACAGCAGTACAGTATCAGGGTCCTAGTGGAGATGTGGTCTTCTCCACAGCAGGACAGTGTCAGGGTTCTAGTGGAGATGTGGTCTTCTCCACAGCGGTACAGTGTCAGGGTTCTAGTGGAGATTTTGTCTTCTCCACAGCGGTACAGTGTCAGGGTTCTAGCAGGAGATGTGGTCTTCTCCACAGCAGGACAGTGTCAGGGTTCTCCACAGCAGGACAGTGTCAGGGTTCTCCAAAGCAGGACAGTGTCAGGGTTCTAGTGGAGATGTGGTCTCCTCCAGCGGACAGTGTCAGGGTTCTCCACACAGCAGGACAGTGTCAGGGTTCTAGTGGGAATGTGGTGTTCTCCACAGCAGGACAGTGTCAGGGTTCTAGTGGAGACGTGGTGTTCTGTTTATCGTGTCAGTGTCAGGGTTCTAGTGGTTTTGTCTTCCACAGCGGTACAGTGTCAGGTTCTGTGGAGTGTGGTGTGTGTGTGTGTGTGTGTGTGTGGGTCTGTCTGACTGGTTCCTTCCTCCACACTGGATGTCAGGGTTCTATTTTCTCACTGAGACCAGGTCACAGTGTCAGGGTTCTCAGTGGAGACATGAGATGTGTGGTGTGTCTTGTGTGTGTGTCAGACATGTCTGTCTGATGGGCTGTGTGGGAGAGGAGCTTTATTTCACTGAGACCAGGTCACAGCAGAGAGATATCTCATCAGACATGCTGATGGGCTGTGGGAGAGGAGCTTTACACAGAGGCCAAGTGTGTGTGTGTGGTGGGTGTACTGTGTGTGTGTACGAGGGGTGTACTGCGTGTGTGTGTGTATGTGTATGGTGGGTGTGTGTACTGTGTGTGTGTACGGTCGGTGTACTGTGTGTGTGTACAGTGGGTGTGTGTGTACGGTGGGTGTACTGTGGGTGTACTGTGTGTGTATGGTGTGTGTGTGTGTGTTTACTGTGTGTGTGTGGTTGTGTGTGGTCGAGCAGCCTTCTCCAGAGATCATGACCACACTGAGCCAGATTGAGGAGAGACTCCAGACAGATCCACCTTCAGGGAGACATGGTGGAGTGGTGTCTGTGTTAGAGGTGATGAGGTGGGGGAGTGGTGTCTGTGTTAGAGGTGATGAGGTGGGGGAGAGACATGGGGAGTGGTGTCTGTGTTAGAGGTGATGAGGTGGGGGAGAGACATGGGGGAGTGGTGTCTATGTTAGAGGTGATGAGGTGGGGGATTGGTGTCTGTATTAGAGGTGATGAGGTGGGGGAGTGGTGTCTGTGTTAGAGGTGATGAGGTGGGGGAGTGGTGTCTGTGTTAGAGGTGATGAGGTGGGGGAGTGGTGTCTGTTTTAGTGGTGATGAGGTGGGGGAGGGGTGTCTGTGTTATAGGTGATGAGGTGGGGGAGTGGTGTCTGTATTAGAGGTTATGAGGTGGGGCAGTGGTGTCTGTATTAGAGGTGATGAGGTGGGGGAGAGACATGGGGAGTGGTGTCTGTATTAGAGTTGATGAGGTGGGGGAGCGTGTGTCTGTGTTTGAGGTGGGGAGTGGTGTCTGTGTTAGAGGTGATGAGGTGGGGGAGTGGTGTCTGTGTTTGAGGTGGGAGTGGTGTCTGTGTTAGAGGTGATGAGGTGGGGGAGTGGTGTCTGTATTAGAGGTGATGAGGTGGGGGAGTGGTCTCTGTGTTAGAGGTGATGAGGTGGGGGAGTGGTGTCTGTGTTAGAGGTGATGAGGTGGGGGAGAGACATGGGGAGTGGTGTCTGTGTTAGAGGTGATGAGGTTGGGGAGTGGTGTCTGTGTTAGAGGTGATGAGGTGGGGGAGTGGTGTCTGTGTGTTAGAGGTGATGAGGTGGGGGAGAGACATGGGGAGTGGTGTCTGTATTAGAGGTGATGAGGTGGGGGAGAGACATGGGGGAGTGGTGTCTGTGTTAGAGGTGATGAGGTTGGGGAGTGGTGTCTGTGTTAGAGGTGATGAGGTGGGGGAGTGGTGTCTGTGTGTTAGAGGTGATGAGGTGGGGGAGAGACATGGGGGAGTGGTGTCTATGTTAGAGGTGATGAGGTGGGGGATTGGTGTCTGTGTTAGAGGTGATGAGGTGGGGGTGGTGTCTGTGTTAGAGGTGATGAGGTGGGGGAGTGGTGTCTGTGTTAGAGGTGATGAGGTGGGGGAGTGGTGTCTGTTTTAGTGGTGATGAGGTGGGGGAGGGGTGTCTGTGTTATAGGTGATGAGGTGGGGGAGTGGTGTCTGTGTTAGAGGTTATGAGGTGGGGCAGTGGTGTCTGTATTAGAGGTCATGAGGTGGGGGAGAGACATGGGGAGTGGTGTCTGTATTAGAGTTGATGAGGTGGGGGAGCGTGTGTCTGTATTAGAGGTGATGAGGTGGGGGAGTGGTGTCTGTGTTAGAGGTGATGAGGTGGGGGAGACATAGGGAGTGGTGTCTGTGTTAGAGGTGATGAGGTGGGGAGTGGTGTCTGTGTTAGAGGTGATGAGGTGGGGGAGTGGTGTCTGTATTAGAGGTGATGAGGTGGGGGAGTGGTGTCTGTGTTAGAGGTGATGAGGTGGGGGAGTGGTGTCTGTGTGTTAGAGGTGATGAGGTGGGGGAGAGACATGGGGGAGTGGTGTCTGTGTTAGAGGTGATGAGGTGGGGAGTGGTGTCTGTTTAGAGGTGATGAGGTGGGGGAGCGGTGTCTGTGTTAGTGGTGATGTGGTGGGGAGGGGTGTCTGTGTTATAGGTGATGAGGTGGGGGAGAGACATGGGGAGTGGTGTCTGTGTTAGAGGTGATGAGGTGGGGAGTGGTGTCTGTTTAGAGGTGATGAGGTGGGGGAGCGGTGTCTGTGTTAGTGGTGATGTGGTGGGGGAGGGGTGTCTGTGTTATAGGTGATGAGGTGGGGGAGAGACATGGGGGAGTGGTGTCTGTATTAGAGGTGATGAGGTGGGGGAGTGGTGTCTGTGTTAGAGGTGATGAGGTGGAGGAGAGACATGGGGGAGTGGTGTCTGTGTTAGAGGTGATGAGGTGGAGGAGAGACATGGGGGAGTGGTGTCTGTATTAGAGGTGATGAGGTGGGGGAGTGGTGTCTGTGTTAGAGGTGATGAGGTGGGGGAGTGACATGGGGGAGTGGTGTCTGTGTTAGTGGTGATGAGGTGGGGGGAGGGGTGTCTGTGTTATAGGTGATGAGGTGGGGGAGTGGTGTCTGTGTTAGAGGTTATGAGGTGGGGCAGTGGTGTCTGTGTTAGAGGTGATGAGGTGGGGGAGAGACATGGGGAGTGGTGTCTGTATTAGAGGTGATGAGGTGGGGAGCGGTGTCTGTATTAGAGGTGATGAGGTGGGGAGTGGTGTCTGTGTTAGAGGTGATGAGGTGGGGGACTGTTGTCTGTATTAGAGGTGATGAGGTGGGGGAGAGACATGGGGGAGTGGTGTCTGTGTTAGAGGTGATGAGGTGGGGGAGTGGTGTCTGTGTTAGAGGTGATGAGGTGGGGAGAGACATGGGGAGTGGTGTCTGTGTTAGTGGTGATGAGGTGGGGAGGGTGTCTGTGTTAGAGGTGATGAGGTGGGGGAGAGACATGGGGAGTGGTGTCTGTATTAGAGGTGATGAGGTGGGGAGCGGTGTCTGTATTAGAGGTGATGAGGTGGGGGAGTGGTGTCTGTGTTAGAGGTGATGAGGTGGGGGACTGTTGTCTGTATTAGAGGTGATGAGGTGGGGGAGTGGTGTCTGTGTTAGAGGTGATGAGGTGGAGGAGAGACATGGGGGAGTGGTGTCTGTATTAGAGGTGATGAGGTGGGGGAGTGGTGTCTGTGTTAGAGGTGATGAGGTGGGGACGTGGTGTCTGTGTTAGAGGTGATGAGGTGGGGGAGTGGTGTTTGTGTTAGAGGTGATGAGGTGGGGGAGTGGTGTTTGTGTTAGAGGTGATGAGGTGGGGGAGTGACATGGGGGAGTGGTGTCTGTGTTAGAGGTGATGAGGTGGGGGAGTGGTGACTGTGTTAGAGGTGATGAGGTGGGGGAGAGACATGGGGGAGTGGTGTCTGTGTTAGAGGTGATGAGGTGGGGGAGTGGTGTCTGTGTTAGAGGTGATGGGGTGTAAGAGAGACATGGGGGAGTGGTGTCTGTGTTAGAGGTGATGAGGTGGGGGAGTGGTGTCTGTGTTAGAGGTGATGAGGTCATGAAGCTGGTTGAGATAATGCCAAGAGTGCGCTAAGCTGTCATCAAGGCAAAGGGTGACTACTTTGAAGAATCTCAAATATAAAATAGATTTTGATTTGTTCAACACTTTTTGGGGTTCCTACATGATTCCATATGTGTTATTTCATAGTGTTGATGTCTTCACTATTATTCTGCAATGTAGAAAATAGTAAAAATAAAGAAAAACCCTTGAATGAGTAGGTGTGTCCAGACTGTTGACTGGTACTGTAGGTGTGTCCAGACTGGTACTGTAGGTGTGTCCAGACTGTTGACTGGTACTGTAGGTGTGTCCAGACTGTTGACTGGTACTGTAGGTGTGTCCAGACTGTTGACTGGTACTGTAGGTGTGTCCAGACTGTTGACTGGTACTGTAGGTGTGTCCAGACTGTTGACTGGTACTGTAGGCGTGTCCAGACTGGTACTGTAGGTGTGTCCAGACCGTTGACTGGTACTGTAGGTGTGTCCAGACAGGGGACTGGTACTGTAGGTGTGTCCAGACTGTTGACTGGTACTGTAGGTGTGTCCAGACTGTTGACTGGTACTGTAGGTGTGTCCAGACTGGTACTGTAGGGGTGTCCAGCCTGTTGACTGGTACTGTAGGTGTGTCCAGACTTTTGACTGGTACTGTAGGTGTGTCCAGACTGGTACTGTAGGTGTGTCCAGACCGTTGACTGGTACTGTAGGTGTGTCCAGACTGTTGACTGGTACTGTAGGTGTCTCCAGACTGTTGACTGGTACTGTAGGTGTGTCCAGACTGTTGACTGGTACCGTAGGTGTGTCCAGACTGTTGACTGGTACTGTAGGTGTGTCCAGACTGTTGACTGGTACTGTAGGTGTGTCCAGACTGGTACTGTAGGTGTGTCCAGACTGTTGACTGGTACTGTAGGTGTGTCCAGACTGTTGACTGGTACTGTAGGTGTGTCCAGACCGTTGACTGGTACTGTAGGCGTGTCCAGACTGTTGACTGGTACTGTAGGTGTGTCCAGACTGGTACTGTAGGTGTGTCCAGACTGGTAGTGTAGGTGTGTCCAGACCGTTGACTGGTACTGTAGGTGTGTCCAGACTGGTGACTGGTACTGTAGGTGTGTCCAGACTGGTGACTGGTACTGTAGGTGTGTCCAAACTGTTGACTGGTACTGTAGGTGTGTCCAGACTTTTGACTGGTACTGTAGGTGTGTCCAGACTGGTACTGTAGGTGTGTCCAGCCTGTTGACTGGTACTGTAGGTGTGTCCAGACTTTTGACTGGTACTGTAGGTGTGTCCAGACTGGTACTGTAGGTATGTCCAGACTGTTGACTGGTACTGTTGGTGTGTCCAGACCGTTGACTGGTACTGTAGGTGTGTCCAGACTGGTACTGTAGGTGAGTCCAGACTGTTGACTGGTACTGTAGGTGTGTCCAGACTGTTGACTGGTACTGTAGGTGTGTCCAGACTGTTGACTGGTGCTGTAGGTGTGTCCAGACTGTTGACTGGTACTGTAGGTGTGTCAGACTGTTGACTGGTACTGTAGGTGTGTCCAGACTGTTGACTGGTACTGTAGGTGTGTCCAGACTGTTGACTGGTACTGTAGGTGTGTCCAGACTGGTACTGTAGGTGTGTCCAGACTGTTGACTGGTACTGTAGGTGTGTCCAGACTGTTGACTGGTCCTGTAGGTGTGTCCAGACTGTTGACTGGTACTGTAGGTGTGTCCAGACTGTTGACTGGTACTGTAGGTGTGTCCAGACTGGTACTGTAGGTGTGTCCAGCCTGTTGACTGGTACTGCAGGTGTGTCCAGACTGTTGACTGGTACTGTAGGTATGTCCAGACTGTTGACTGGTACTGTAGGTGTGTCCAGACTGTTGACTGGTACTGTAGGTTTGTCCAGCCTGTTGACTGGTACTGTAGGTGTGTCCAGACTGTTGACTGGTACTGTAGGTGTGTCCAGACTGGTACTGTAGGTGTGTCCAGACTGTTGACTGGTACTGTAGGTGTGTCCAGACTGGGACTGTAGGTGTGTCCAGACTGGTACTGTAGGTGTGTCCAGACTGGTACTGTAGGTGTGTCCAGACTGTTGACTGGTACTGTAGGTGTGTCCAGACCGTTGACTGGTACTGTAGGCGTGTCCAGACTGTTGACTGGTACTGTAGGTGTGTCCAGACTGGTACTGTAGGTGTGTCCAGACTGGTAGTGTAGGTGTGTCCAGACCGTTGACTGGTACTGTAGGTGTGTCCAGACTGGTGACTGGTACTGTAGGTGTGTCCAGACTGGTGACTGGTACTGTAGGTGTGTCCAAACTGTTGACTGGTACTGTAGGTGTGTCCAGACTGTTGACTGGTACTGTAGGTGTGTCCAGACTGGTACTGTAGGTGTGTCCAGCCTGTTGACTGGTACTGTAGGTGTGTCCAGCCTGTTGACTAGTACTGTTGGTGTGTCCAGACCATTGACTGGTACTGTAGGTGTGTCCAGACTGGTACTGTAGGTGTGTCCAGACCGTTGACTGGTACTGTAGGTGTGTCCAGACTGTTGACTGGTACTGTAGGTGTGTCCAGACTGTTGACTGGTACTGTAGGTGTGTCCAGACTGTTGACTGGTACTGTAGGTTTGTCCAGACTGTTGACTGGTATTGTAGGTGTGTCCAGACTGTTGACCGGTACTGTAGGTGTGTCCAGACTGTTGACTGGTACTGTAGGTGTGTCCAGACTGGTACTGTAGGTGTGTCCAGACTGTTGACTGGTACTGTAGGTGTGTCCAGACTGTTGACTGTTACTGTAGGTGTCTCCAGACTGTTGACTGGTACTGTAGGTGTGTCCAGACTGGTACTGTAGGTGTGTCCAGACTGTTGACTGGTACTGTAGGTGTGTCCAGACTGTTGACTGGTCCTGTAGGTGTGTCCAGACTGTTGACTGGTACTGTAGGTGTGTCCAGACTGTTGACTGGTACTGTAGGCGTGTCCAGACTGGTACTGTAGGTGTGTCCAGACCGTTGACTGGTACTGTAGGTGTGTCCAGACTGGTGACTGGTACTGTAGGTGTGTCCAGACTGTTGACTGGTACTGTAGGTGTGTCCAGACTGTTGACTGGTACTGTAGGTGTGTCCAGACTGGTACTGTAGGTGTGTCCAGCCTGTTGACTGGTACTGTAGGTGTGTCCAGACTTTTGACTGGTACTGTAGGTGTGTCCAGACTGGTACTGTAGGTATGTCCAGACTGTTGACTGGTACTGTTGGTGTGTCCAGACCGTTGAATGGTACTGTAGGTGTGTCCAGACTGGTACTGTAGGTGTGTCCAGACCGTTGACTGGTACTGTAGGTGTGTCCAGACTGTTGACTGGTACTGTAGGTGTGTCCAGACTGTTGACTGGTACCGTAGGTGTGTCCAGAGTGTTGACTGGTACTGTAGGTGTGTCCAGACTGTTGACTGGTACTGTAGGTGTGTCCAGACTGGTACTGTAGGTGTGTCCAGACTGTTGACTGGTACTGTAGGTGTGTCCAGACTGTTGACTGGTACTGTAGGTGTGTCCAGACTGGTACTGTAGGTGTGTCCAGACTGGTACTGTAGGTGTGTCCAGACTGGTACTGTAGGTGTGTCCAGACTGTTGACTGGTACTGTAGGTGTGTCCAGACTGTTGACTGGTACTGTAGGTGTGTCCAGACCGTTGACTGGTACTGTAGGCGTGTCCAGACTGTTGACTGGTACTGTAGGTGTGTCCAGACTGGTACTGTAGGTGTGTCCAGACTGGTAGTGTAGGTGTGTCCAGACCGTTGACTGGTACTGTAGGTGTGTCCAGACTGGTGACTGGTACTGTAGGTGTGTCCAGACTGGTGACTGGTACTGTAGGTGTGTCCAAACTGTTGACTGGTACTGTAGGTGTGTCCAGACTGTTGACTGGTACTGTAGGTGTGTCCAGACTGGTACTGTAGGTGTGTCCAGACTGTTGACTGGTACTGTATGTGTGTCCAGACTGTTGACTGGTGCTGTAGGTGTGTCCAGACTGTTGACTGGTACTGTAGGTGTGTCCAGACTGTTGACTGGTATTGTAGGTGTGTCCAGACTGTTGACTGGTACTGTAGGTGTGTCCAGACTGTTGACTGGTACTGTAGGTGTGTCCAGACTGGTACTGTAGGTGTGTCCAGACTGTTGACTGGTACTGTAGGTGTGTCCAGACTGTTGACTGGTCCTGTAGGTGTGTCCAGACTGTTGACTGGTACTGTAGGTGTGTCCAGACTGTTGACTGGTACTGTAGGTGTGTCCAGACTGGTACTGTAGGTGTGTCCAGACTGTTGACTGGTACTGCAGGTGTGTCCAGACTGTTGACTGGTACTGTAGGTGTGTCTAGACTGTTGACTGGTACTGTAGGTGTGTCCAGACTGTTGACTGGTACTGCAGGTGTGTCCAGACTGTTGACTGGTACTGTAGGTGTGTCCAGACTGTTGACTGGTACTGTAGGTGTGTCCAGACTGGTACTGTAGGTGTGTCCAGACTGTTGACTGGTACTGTAGGTGTGTCCAGACTGTTGACTGGTACTGTAGGTGTGTCCAGACTGGGACTGTAGGTGTCCAGACTGGTACTGTAGGTGTGTCCAGACTGGTACTGTAGGTGTGTCCAGACTGTTGACTGGTACTGTAGGTGTGTCCAGACCGTTGACTGGTACTGTAGGCGTGTCCAGACTGTTGACTGGTACTGTAGGTGTGTCCAGACTGGTACTGTAGGTGTGTCCAGACTGGTGACTGGTACTGTAGGTGTGTCCAGACTGGTGACTGGTACTGTAGGTGTGTCCAAACTGTTGACTGGTACTGTAGGTGTGTCCAGACTGGTACTGTAGGTGTGTCCAGACTGGTACTGTAGGTGTGTCCAGACTGGTACTGTAGGTGTGTCCAGACTGGTACTGTAGGTGTGTCCAGACTGTTGACTGGTACTGTAGGTGTGTCCAGACCGTTGACTGGTACTGTAGGCGTGTCCAGACTGTTGACTGGTACTGTAGGTGTGTCCAGACTGGTACTGTAGGTGTGTCCAGACTGGTAGTGTAGGTGTGTCCAGACCGTTGACTGGTACTGTAGGTGTGTCCAGACTGGTGACTGGTACTGTAGGTGTGTCCAGACTGGTGACTGGTACTGTAGGTGTGTCCAAACTGTTGACTGGTACTGTAGGTGTGTCCAGACTGTTGACTGGTACTGTAGGTGTGTCCAGACTGGTACTGTAGGTGTGTCCAGCCTGTTGACTGGTACTGTAGGTGTGTCCAGCCTGTTGACTAGTACTGTTGGTGTGTCCAGACCATTGACTGGTACTGTAGGTGTGTCCAGACTGGTACTGTAGGTGTGTCCAGACCGTTGACTGGTACTGTAGGTGTGTCCAGACTGTTGACTGGTACTGTAGGTGTGTCCAGACTGTTGACTGGTACTGGGTGTCCAGACTGTTGACTGGTACTGTAGGTTTGTCCAGACTGTTGACTGGTATTGTAGGTGTGTCCAGACTGTTGACTACTGTAGGTGTGTCCAGACTGTTGACTGGTACTGTAGGTGTGTCCAGACCGTACTGTAGGTGTGTCCAGACTGTTGACTGGTACTGTAGGTGTGTCCAGACCTTTGACTGTTACTGTAGGTGTCTCCAGACTGTTGACTGGTACTGTAGGTGTGTCCAGACTGGTACTGTAGGTGTGTCCAGACTGTTGACTGGTACTGTAGGTGTGTCCAGACTGTTGACTGGTTCTGTAGGTGTGTCCAGACTGTTGACTGGTACTGTAGGTGTGTCCAGACTGTTGACTGGTACTGTAGGCGTGTCCAGACTGGTACTGTAGGTGTGTCCAGACCGTTGACTGGTACTGTAGGTGTGTCCAGACTGGTGACTGGTACTGTAGGTGTGTCCAGACTGTTGACTGGTACTGTAGGTGTGTCCAGACTGTTGACTGGTACTGTAGGTGTGTCCAGACTGGTACTGTAGGTGTGTCCAGCCTGTTGACTGGTACTGTAGGTGTGTCCAGACTTTTGACTGGTACTGTAGGTGTGTCAGACTGGTACTGTAGGTATGTCCAGACTGTTGACTGGTACTGTTGGTGTGTCCAGACCGTTGAATGGTACTGTAGGTGTGTCCAGACTGGTACTGTAGGTGTGTCCAGACCGTTGACTGGTACTGTAGGTGTGTCCAGACTGGTACTGTAGGTGTGTCCAGACTGTTGACTGGTCCTGTAGGTGTGTCCAGACTGTTGACTGGTACTGTAGGTGTGTCCAGACTGTTGACTGGTACTGTAGGTGTGTCAGACTGTTGACTGGTACCGTAGGTGTGTCCAGAGTGTTGACTGGTACCGTAGGTGTGTCCAGACTGTTGACTGGTACTGTAGGTGTGTCCAGACTGTTGACTGGTACTGTAGGTGTGTCAGACTGGTACTGTAGGTGTGTCCAGACTGTTGACTGGTACTGTAGGTGTGTCCAGACTGTTGACTGGTACTGTAGGTGTGTCCAGACTGGTACTGTAGGTGTGTCCAGACTGGTACTGTAGGTGTGTCCAGACCATTGACTGGTACTGTAGGTGTGTCCAGACTGTTGACTGGTACTGTAGGTGTGTCCAGACTGTTGACTGGTACTGTAGGTGTGTCCAGACCGTTGACTGGTACTGTAGGCGTGTCCAGACTGTTGACTGGTACTGTAGGTGTGTCCAGACTGGTACTGTAGGTGTGTCCAGACTGGTAGTGTAGGTGTGTCCAGACCGTTGACTGGTACTGTAGGTGTGTCCAGACTGGTGACTGGTACTGTAGGTGTGTCCAGACTGGTGACTGGTACTGTAGGTGTGTCCAAACTGTTGACTGGTACTGTAGGTGTCCAGACTGTTGACTGGTACTGTAGGTGTGTCCAGACTGGTACTGTAGGTGTGTCCAGACTGTTGACTGGTACTGTATGTGTGTCCAGACTGTTGACTGGTCTGTAGGTGTGTCCAGACTGTTGACTGGTACTGTAGGTGTGTCCAGACTGTTGACTGGTATTGTAGGTGTGTCCAGACTGTTGACTGGTACTGTAGGTGTGTCCAGACTGTTGACTGGTACTGTAGGTGTGTCAGACTGGTACTGTAGGTGTCCAGACTGTTGACTGGTACTGTAGGTGTGTCCAGACTGTTGACTGGTCCTGTAGGTGTGTCCAGACTGTTGACTGGTACTGTAGGTGTGTCAGACTGTTGACTGGTACTGTAGGTGTGTCCAGACTGGTACTGTAGGTTTTTTTGTGTCCAGACTGTTGACTGGTACTGCAGGTGGATATTCAGACTGTTGACTGGTACTGTAGGTGTGTCTAGACTGTTGACTGGTACTGTCAGGTGTGTCCAGACTGTTGACTGGTACTGCTGTGTGATCCAGACTGTTGACTGGTACTGTGATGATGTGTCCAGACTGTTGACTGGTACTGTAGGTGTGTCCAGACTGGTACTGTAGGTGTGTCCAGACTGTTGACTGGTACTGTAGGTGTGTCCAGACTGTTGACTGGTACTGTAGGTGTTCCAGACTGGGACTGTAGGTGTGTCCAGACTGGTACTGTAGGTGTGTCCAGACTGGTACTGTAGGTGTGTCCAGACTGTTGACTGGTACTGTAGGTGTGTCCAGACCGTTGACTGGTACTGCAAGTGTCCAGACTGTTGACTGGTACTGTAGGTGTGTCAGACTGGTACTGTAGGTGTGTCCAGACTGGTGACTGGTACTGTAGGTGTGTCCAGACTGGTGACTGGTACTGTGGTGTGTCCAAACTGTTGACTGGTACTGTAGGTGTGTCCAGACTGGTACTGTAGGTGTGTCCAGACTGTTGACTGGTACTGTAGGTGTGTGGCAGACTTTTGACTGGTACTGTAGGTGTGTCAGACTGGTACTGTAGGTATGTCCAGACTGTTGACTGGTACTGTTGGTGTGTCCAGACCATTGACTGGTACTGTAGGTGTGTCCAGACTGGTACTGTAGGTGTGTCCAGACCGTTGACTGGTACTGTAGGTGTGTCCAGACTGTTGACTGGTACTGTAGGTGTGTCCAGACTGTTGACTGGTACTGTAGGTGTGTCCAGACTGTTGACTGGTACTGATAGGTTTGTCCAGACTGTTGACTGGTACTGTAGGTGTGTCCAGACTGTTGACCGGTACTGTGGTGTGTCCAGACTGTTGACTGGTACTGTAGGTGTGTCCAGACTGGTACTGTAGGTGTGTCCAGACTGTTGACTGGTACTGGTATAGGTGTGTCCAGACTGTTGACTGTTACTGTAGGTGTCTCCAGACTGTTGACTGGTACTGTAGGTGTGTCCAGACTGGTACTGTAGGTGTGTCCAGACTGTTGACTGGTACTGCAAGTGTGTCCAGACTGTTGACTGGTACTGTAGGTGTGTCCAGACTGGTACTGTAGGTGTGTCAGACTGGTACTGTAGGTGTGTCCAGACCATTGACTGGTACTGTTATCATATGTCCAGACTGTTGACTGGTACTGTAGGTGTGTCAGACTGTTGACTGGTACTGTAGGTGTGTCCAGACTGTTGACTGGTTGGGGGTGTCTCAGACTGTTGACTGGTACTGTAGGTTGTCTCAGACTGGTACTGTAGGTGTATTTAGACTGTTGACTGGTACTGTAGGTGTCTCCAGACTGTTGACTGGTACTGTTAGGTGTCTCCAGACTGTTGACTGGTACTGTGGGTGTGTCCAGACTGGTACTGTGGTGTTCCTTCTGTCCAGGTGGGAAAGGGCAGTTGTCCTGATGTGTTGACATCCCAAGATGCTTCACACCACAGTCTGTAGAGAGGTGAGATCAGAACCAACAGCCCCCACAGGCATCCCACTAAGTCAAGACACACAAGTAAACCCCACCTCCAGGGACAGCTTATTTTCGGTTTCAAAACACACACAACCTTCACACAGTTGATTACATTCTGAGACAGGGTTGCCCATTGGGGGGATCATCAGTAAACAGGATTCATCACAGATAAACAAAGTGATGTCAGAATCTCTATGGCAACGTGTCCCCCTGTCCACCAACACAGTAAACACCAATCAGATGTAGAAGTGTAGACTGCAGTAGACTAAATCAAATCACATTTGTATTGGTCACATACATATATTTAACAGATGTTATTGGTCACATCTTTAGCAGATGTTATTGGTCCATACATATACAGTGCCTTGAAAGTATTCGGCCCCCTTGAACTACGAACTTTTGACAACTGATTGTTGTCCTATGGACAGTCTCCCACCTCAGCTGTAGATCTCTGCAGTTCATCCAGAGTGATCATGGGCCTCTTGGCTGCATCTCTGATCAGTCTTCTCCTTGTATGAGCTGAAAGTTTAGGTGGGACGGCCAGGTCTTGGTAGATTTGCAGTGGTCTGATACTCCTTCCATTTCAATATTATCGCTTGCACATGCTCCTTGGGATGTTTAAAGCTTGGGAAATCTTTTTGTATCCAAATCCGCTTTAAACTTCTTCACAACAGACTGTGACCTGCCTGGTGTGTTCCTTGTTCTTCATGATGCTCTCTGCGCTTCCCTTACGGACCTCTGAGACTATCACAGTGCAGGTGCATTTATAGGACTACTTGATTACACACAGGTGGATTGTATTTATCATCATTAGTCATTTAGGTCAACATTGGATCATTCAGAGATCCTCAATGAATTCTGGAGAGAGTTTGCTGCACTGAAAGTAAAGGGGCTGAATAATTTTGCAGCCCAATTTTTCAGTTTTTGATTTGTTAAAAAGTTTGTTATTAAATGTCGTTCCACTTCATGATTGTGTCCCACTTGTGTTGATTTTTCACAAAAAATACAGTTTTATATCTTTATGTTTGAAGCCTGAAATGTGGCAAAGGTCGCAAAGTTCAAGGGGGCCGAATACTTTCGAAGGCACTGTATTTAACAGATGTTATTGGTCACATCTTTAACAGATGTTATTGGTCCATATTTAACAGATGTTATTGGTCCATATTTAACAGATGTTATTGGTCCATATTTATCAGATGTTATTGGTTCATATTTAACAGATGTTATTGGTCCATACCATATTTACAGATGTTACAGGTCCATATTTATCAGATGTTATTGGACCATGTTTAACTAGAGTCCCTTAGGAGCTCCCTCCTGTTGGCCCAGCCCCAGCACTATCTCTCCCTCCTGTCACAGAGCACTATCTCTCCCTTAGGGAGCTCTCTCCCTGTCGCCCCAGCCCCCAGCACTATCTCTCCCTTAGGGAGCTCACAGGTCGCCCCAGCCCCAGCACTATCTTCCCTCCCTTAGGGAGCTCCGTCCTGTTGGCCCAGACCCCAGCACTATCTCTCTTAAGAGCTCCCTCCCTGTTGGCCCAGCCCCAGCACTATCCATCCCCCCTGAAGCTCCAGTTGCCCCAGCCCCCAGCACTGTCTCTCCCTCACTTAGGGAGCTCCCTCCTGAGCCCCCAGCACTATCTCTCCCTTAGGGAGCTCTTGTCCTGTTGGCCCAGCCCTGAGCAGTATCTCAGTGTCCCGTTAAGCTCCTCCTGTTGGCCCAGCCCCCAGCACTATCAGGTACCCTCCCTTAGGGAGCTCCCTTGATTGGCCCACCCCCAGCACTATCTTCCCTCCCAGGTAGCCCTCTGTTGAGCCCCCAGCACTATCTCTACAGGGAGCTCACTCCTGTTGGCCCAGCTGACTATCTCCAGATTTAACACCGTGTTTACCCAGTCACAGGCACTATCCTCCCTGAGGGAGCTCGTCCTTTACCCAGCCCCCAGCACTATCTCTCTTAGGGAGCTCCAGTTTAACACGTGTTTACAGCCCCCAGATACTCTCCCCTAGGTAGCTCGTCCCTGTCCCCAAGACAGCCCCAGAACTATCTCTCCCTTTGGAACAGACCAGCCACAGGTTACCTTTCTGACTGTGCCATATACTAGTTACATATTAGCATGGTGTGTGGACATTGGTACAGACTGTGCCATGTACCGGTTAGCATGGTGTAGTGGACGTAGCTGTTACCTTTCCAGACTTAACACCGTGTATGGACAGTTCAACTACAGGCTGGATTACCGTGTAGTGGACTGAAGAGCCGTGTTTACAGAGTCACAGGTACCGTCTAGCATGTTAGCACCGTGTTTACAGAGTCACAGGTACCGTCTGAAGACCGTGTTTACAGAGTCACAGGTACCATCTGAAGTTAGCATGTTAGCATGGTTGAACACCGTGTTTACAGAGTCACAGGTACCGTCTGAAGTTACATGTGTTTACAGAGTCACAGGTAGCTGAAGACCTTTCAGACTGTTTACAGAGTCACAGGTACCAAGTCCAGTGTTAACACCGGACATGTTTATCAGACTGTGCCATGTACCGGTTAGCATGTTTAGCATGCTGTAGGCTGTTACCTTTCAGACTGTGCCATATACCAGTTTAGCATGTTAGCATGCAGCGGACATAGCTGTTACCTATCAGACTGTGCCATGTACCGGTTAGCATGTTAGCATGCTGTAGCGGACATAGCTGTTACCTTTCAGACTGTGCCATATACCAGTTAGCATGTTAGCATGCTGTCACATAGGTACAGCTATCAGACTGTGCCAGTACCAGCATGTTAGCATGCTGTGCGGACATAGCTGTTACCTTTCAGACTAGGTACTGGTGCTGAAAGGCCATATTTTATGGATCAGCTGTGCTGTGTTCAGAGTACAGTATTGTTGTTCAACTACTCAGCCACAGGAATAGAAGCTACTGGTTTACAGAGTCACAGTGTGGTATTGGTTATTAATGATTAATGCCGTGTTTACAGAGTCACAGGTGTTTACAGAGTCACAGGTACCGTCTGAAGTCCAGATTAACACCGTGTTTACAGAGTCACAGGTACCGTCTGAAGTGTTTACAGAGTCACAGGTAAAGTCCAGATTAACACCGTGTTTACAGAGTCACAGGTACCGTCTGAAGTCCAGATTAACACCGTGTTTACAGAGATCACAGGTACCGTCTGAAGTCCAGATTAACACCGTGTTTACAGAGTCACAGGTACCGTCTGAAGTCCAGTTTAACACTGTGTTTACAGAGATCACAGGTACCGTCTGAAGAGATTAACCGTGTTTACAGAGTCACAGGTACCGTCTGAAGTCTGAAGACCGTGTTTACAGTCACAGGTACCGTCTGAAGACCGTGTTTACAGAGTCACAGGTACCATCTGAAGTCCAGATTAACACCGTGTTTACAGTCACAGGGACCGTCTGAAGACTGTGTTTACAGAGTCACAGGTACCGTCTGAAGTCCAGTTTAACACCGTGTTTACAGAGATCACAGGTACCGTCTGAAGTTTAGATTAACACCGTGTTTACAGTCACAGGTACCGTCTGAAGACCGTGTTTACAGAGTCACAGGTACCATCTGAAGTCCAGATTTTTTACAGTCACAGGTACCGTATGAAGACCGTGTTTACAGAGTCACAGGTACCGACTGCAGGCCAGTTTAACACCGTGTTTACAGAGATGGTACCGTTACCAGTTTGAACATGTTTACAGAGTCACAGGTAGGGCCTCCAAACTGTGTTTACAGAGTCACAGGTACCGTCTGAAGTCCAGTTTAACACCGTGTTTACAGTACACTACTTTTGACCAGAGCCTGTT
This sequence comes from Oncorhynchus tshawytscha, assembly GCF_018296145.1. NCBI lineage: Eukaryota > Metazoa > Chordata > Actinopteri > Salmoniformes > Salmonidae > Oncorhynchus > Oncorhynchus tshawytscha. Next base: position 50,581 of record NW_024608689.1, on the reverse strand, counting down.
ACAGAGTCAGTCTACAGTCCTGAAGACCGTGTTTACAGAGTCAATAGGTGTTTACAGAGTCACAGAGCCATTTGGTGTTTACAGAGTCACAGGCTGTGAAGAGTTTTAATTAGTACTGAGACCGTGTTTACAGAGTCACAGGTACCGCTGTGTCCAGTTTAACTGCTTACAGAGTCACAGGTAGTCTGAAATCCAGATTAACACCGTGTTTACAGAGATGGACGTTGAAATTTAACACCGTGTTTACAGAGTCACAGGTAGGAAGTCCAGTTTAACACCGTGTTTACAGTCACAGGTACCGTCTGAAGTCCAGATTAACACCGTGTTTACAGAGTCACAGGTACCGTCTGAAGAGATTAGACCGTGTTTACAGAGTCACAGGTACCGTCTGAAGTCCAGATTAACACCGTGTTTACAGTCACAGGTACCGTCTGAAGTCCAGATTAACACCGTGTTTACAGTCACAGGTACCGTCTGAAGTCCAGTTTAACACCGTGTTTACAGAGTCACAGGTACCGTCTGAAATCCAGATTAACACCGTGTTTACAGAGATACAGGTACCGTCTGAAATCCAGATTAACACCGTGTTTACAGAGTCACAGGTACCGTCTGGACCGTGTTTACAGAGTCACAGGTACCGTCTGAAGACCGTGTTTACAGAGTCACAGGGGTGGAAGACCAGTTTAACACCGTGTTTACAGAGTCACAGGTACCGTCTGAAGAGTGTTTACAGAGTCACAGGTACCATCTGAAGTCCAGTTTGAACACCGTGTTTACAGAGTCACAGGTAGTCTGTTAGAGCGAGGAGCCATTTATAAGGCAGTTTTATTTTTAATGGACTGTATGCATCAACAGAGACAGTGACTGCAGGCAGGCTCATAAGATGGTTTACCTTTGACATTCATCATAAGGGCCTCCAAACTGGAGGAGACTGCTCCCTATTTAGTACACTACTTTGACCAGAGCCTGTTAGAGTAGTGCACTATATAAGAATAGGAGAGGAGCCATTTGGGACCCAGGCTGGTGAGTTCTAATTGGTACTGAGGGGATTTACCCAGGGGAGCTGTGGAGGGTAAGAGAGGAAAGCGGATAAAATGGACGGAGAATTTGGGTGGAGTGGGGTGGAGTGAGAGAGGAGGGGGTGGAGGGAGGGAGTGGGGTGGAGAGGGAGGAGGGAGGGAGGGAGAGAGGAGGGTGTGTGGTGGGGTGGGTGGGTGGGGTGGGGTGGAGTGGAGGGGTGGAGTGGAGTGGAGGGAGAGGGAGAGGGTGGAGTGGGGTGGGTGGAGTGGGTGGAGGGAGTGGGGGAGTGGGGTGGAGTGGAGTGGAGTGGGGTGGGGTGGTGGAGAGGAGAGGAGGGGGGAGTGGAGGTGGTGGGGTGGTGCAGTTGGTGGTCTGAGAGCTGGGTGGTTGGTCTGAGGAGAGAGGAGAGCATCGTGGGGTCTGGAGCTGTGGTTGGTCTGAGGGGAGGGGATCATCAGGTCTGGAGTGTGGTGGGTCTGGAGAGAGCATCATCAGGGAGGGTGGGAGGGGTGGGTGGGGTGTGTTGGTGGGGTGGAGTGGAGTGGGGTGGGTGAGTGGAGTGGTGTGTGTGTGGGAGTGTGGTGTGGTGTGTGGTGGAGTGGGTGGAGTGGGGTGGAGTGGGAGTGGAGGGGAGAGAGAGGCCAGGGGCCAGCCATTAAACTGGGGTGGAGTGGGTGAAGTGGAGTGGGTGGATACTGGGGTTGGTCACATGGACATCTGGGTGGAGCTTTGGAGTGGAGCTGGGGTGGAGGCTGGAGATGTGGTGACCTGCAGTTGGTCTGAGAGCTGTGGTTGGTCTGATCCAGAGAGCATCGCCAGGTCTGAGAGCTGTGGTTGGTCTGATCCAGAGGGCATCATCAGACCTCTGAGAGCTGTGGTTGGTCTGAGGCCTCCAGAGACCATCATCAGGTCTGAGAGCTGTGGTTGGTCTGATCCAGACAGGCCTCCCATCAGACCTCCCATCAGACCTCCCTGTGTGTGGCCTGTGTGTGTGTGTGTGAGACCTCCCATCAGACCTGTAACATGAATCCCAGGCCACCAGGGCCAGCCATTAAACTGGTCTTCTCTCTCTCTTCCAGTGGAGCTGCAGCTAGATACTATAATCACATGGACATCTGGCTGTGGACCTGAGGCTGAGCTTTTAGTGTTCAGCTGCTGGAGGCTGCAGATTCAGACCTCCCATCAGACCTCCCTATAGACCTCCCTACAGGCCTCCCTACAGACCTCCCATCAGACCTCCCTACAGACTCCCTGCACACCTACCTACAGACCTCCCTACAGACCTCCCATCAGACCTCCCTAGACCTCCCTACAGGCCTCCCTACAGACCTCCCATCAGACCTCCCTATAGACCTCCCTACAGGCCTCCCATCAGACCTCCCATCAGACCTCCCTACAGGCCTCCCTACAGACCTCCCATCAGACCTCCCTACAGACTCCCTGCACACCTACCTTCAGACCTCCCTCCAGACTTCCCTGTTGACCTCCCATCAGACCTCCCTACAGACCTCCCTATAGATCTCTCTACAGACCTCCCTACAAACCTCCCTACCTCCCTAGACCTCCCCTCCCTACAGCGTATCAGACCTCCTCCAGACCTCCCTATAGGGGACCTCCCTACAGGTCTCCCTACAGACTCCCTATAGACCTCTCCATATATTATCCCCTGTCATAAACTTTCAGACCTCCCTACAGACCGCCCCCTACAGACCTCCATATAGACCTTTGACCTCCCTACAGACTTTCCTACAGACCTCCCTACAGCGAGGAGGAACAGAGTTATCCTGTCATCTTGGGGAGGATTTGGGCAACGAGGAGGGAGTTGGGGGAGGATTTGGGCAACGAGGAGGGAGTTGGGGGAGGATTTGGGCATCGAGGAGGGAGTAGGGGGGTTTGGGCATCGAGGAGGGAGTAGGGGGTTTGGGCATCGAGGAGGGAGTAGGGGGTTTGGGCATCGAGGAGGGAGTAGGGGGGGGGGTTTGGGCAGTGGAGGGGGGGGGGGGCAACGAGGAGGGAGTTGGGAGGGGGTTGGGCATCGAGGAGGACGAGGGAGTTGGGGGGGAGGAGGGAGGAGGGGGGTGATTTGGGCATCAGGGAGGAGGAGGAGGGTCTTGTGGACTGTGGTCATGTAACTATGGTTCTGTACTGTTGGACCCGTCTGGTGGACTGTGATCATGTTGTAACTATGGTTCTGTACTGTTGGACCCATCTGGTGGACTGTGATCATGTTGTAACTATGGTTCTGTACTGTTGGACCCGTCTGGTGGACTGTGATCATGTTGTAACTATGGTTCTGTACTGTTGGACCCATCTGGTGGACTGTGATCATGTAAATATGGTTCTGTACTGTAGGACCCGTCTGGTGGACTGTGATCATGTTGTAACTATGGTTCTGTACTGTTGGACCCGTCTGGTGGACTGTGATCATGTAACTATGGTTCTGTACTGTTGGACCCGTCTGGTGGACTGTGATCATGTTGTAACTATGGTTCTGTACTGTAGGACCCATCTGGTGGACTGTGATCATGTAACTATGGTTCTGTACTGTTGGACCCGTCTGGTGGACTGTGATCATGTTGTAACTATGGTTCTGTACTGTAGGACCCGTCTGGTGGACTGTGATCATGTTGTAACTATGGTTCTGTACTGTTGGACCCGTCTGGTGGACTGTGATCATGTTGTAACTATGGTTCTGTACTGTTGGACCCGTCTGGTGGACTGTGATCATGTTGTAACTATGGTTCTGTACTGTTGGACCCGTCTGGTGGACTGTGATCATGTAACTATGGTTCTGTACTGTAGGACCCGTCTGGTGGACTGTGATCATGTTGTAACTATGGTTCTGTACTGTTGGACCCGTCTGGTGGACTGTGATCATGTAACTATGGTTCTGTACTGTAGGACCCATCTGGTGGACTGTGATCATGTAACTATGGTTCTGTACTGTTGGACCCGTCTGGTGGACTGTGATCATGTAACTATGGTTCTGTACTGTTGGACCCGTCTGGTGGACTGTGATCATGTAACTATGGTTCTGTACTGTTGGACCCGTCTGGTGGACTGTGATCATGTTGTAACTATGGTTCTGTACTGTAGGACCCGTCTGGTGGACTGTGATCATGTTGTAACTATGGTTCTGTACTGTTGGACCCGTCTGGTGGACTGTGATCATGTAACTATGGTTCTGTACTGTAGGATTCTACCGTGTGTCTCTATGTTGTAACTATGGTTCTGTACTGTTGGACCCGTCTGGTGGACGTGTGTCTCTATGTTGTAACTATGGTTCTGTACTGTTGGACCCGTCTGGTGGACTGTGATCATGTAACTATGGTTCTGTACTGTTGGACCCGTCTGGTGGACTGTGATCATGTAACTATGGTTCTGTACTGTTGGACCCGTCTGGTGGACTGTGATCATGTAACTATGGTTCTGTACTGTTGGACCCGTCTGGTGGACTGTGATCATGTAACTATGGTTCTGTACTGTTGGACCCGTCTGGTGGACTGTGATCATGTAACTATGGTTCTGTACTGTTGGACCCGTCTGGTGGACTGTGATCATGTAACTATGGTTCTGTACTGTTGGACCCGTCTGGTGGACTGTGATCATGTAACTATGGTTCTGTACTGTTGGACCCGTCTGGTGGACTGTGATCATGTAACTATGGTTCTGTACTGTTGGACCCGTCTGGTGGACTGTGATCATGTAACTATGGTTCTGTACTGTAGGACCCGTCTGGTGGACTGTGATCATGTAACTATGGTTCTGTACTGTAGGATTCTACCGTGTGTCTCTATGTTGTAACACCTACAGGAAAACATACCCCCCTTTAAAAGTGGACGTGTTTAAAGTGTGACTGAATACATGAATGATTTATGAAGGTGAAGGAGACCATTTGAACTTCGGTTCCAACATTGAATTGAGCTGTTGCATCTGTAAAGGTTCATGAGGTTCTGTTACCTCTCTCTTTAAAGGTTCATGAGGTTCTGTTACCTCTCTCTGTAAAGGTTCATGAGGTTCTGTTACCTCTCTCTGTAAAGGTTCATGAGGTTCTGTTACCTCTCTGTAAAGGTTCATGAGGTTCTGTTACCTCTCTGTAAAGGTTCATGAGGTTCTGTTACCTCTCTCTGTAAAGGTTCATGAGGTTCTGTTACCTCTCTCTGTAAAGGTTCATGAGGTTCTGTTACCTCTCTCTGTAAAGGTTCATGAGGTTCTGTTACCTCTCTGTAAAGGTTCATGAGGTTCTGTTACCTCTCTCTGTAAAGGTTCATGAGGTTCTGTTACCTCTCTCTGTAAAGGTTCATGAGGTTCTGTTACCTCTCTCTGTAAAGGTTCATGAGGTTCTGTTACCTCTCTCTGTAAAGGTTCATGAGGTTCTGTTACCTCTCTCTGTAAAGGTTCATGAGGTTCTGTTACCTCTCTCTGTAAAGGTTCATGAGGTTCTGTTACCTCTCTCTGTAAAGGTTCATGAGGTTCTGTTACCTCTCTCTGTAAAGGTTCATGAGGTTCTGTTACCTCTCTCTGTAAAGGTTCATGAGGTTCTGTTACCTCTCTCTGTAAAGGTTCATGAGGTTCTGTTACCTCTCTCTGTAAAGGTTCATGAGGTTCTGTTACCTCTCTCTGTAAAGGTTCATGAGGTTCTGTTACCTCTCTCTGTAAAGGTTCATGAGGTTCTGTTACCTCTCTCTGTAAAGGTTCATGAGGTTCTGTTACCTCTCTCTGTAAAGGTTCATGAGGTTCTGTTACCTCTCTCTGTAAAGGTTCATGAGGTTCTGTTACCTCTCTCTGTAAAGGTTCATGAGGTTCTGTTACCTCTCTCTGTAAAGGTTCATGAGGTTCTGTTACCTCTCTCTGTAAAGGTTCATGAGGTTCTGTTACCTCTCTCTGTAAAGGTTCATGAGGTTCTGTTACCTCTCTCTGTAAAGGTTCATGAGGTTCTGTTACCTCTCTCTGTAAAGGTTCATGAGGTTCTGTTACCTCTCTCTGTAAAGGTTCATGAGGTTCTGTTACCTCTCTCTGTAAAGGTTCATGAGGTTCTGTTACCTCTCTCTGTAAAGGTTCATGAGGTTCTGTTACCTCTCTCTGTAAAGGTTCATGAGGTTCTGTTACCTCTCTCTGTAAAGGTTCATGAGGTTCTGTTACCTCTATCTGTAAAGGTTCATGAGGTTCTGTTACCTCTCTCTGTAAAGGTTCATGAGGTTCTGTTACCTCTCTCTGTAAAGGTTCATGAGGTTCTGTTACCTCTCTCTGTAAAGGTTCATGAGGTTCTGTTACCTCTCTCTGTAAAGGTTCATGAGGTTCTGTTACCTCTCTCTGTAAAGGTTCATGAGGTTCTGTTACCTCTCTCTGTAAAGGTTCATGAGGTTCTGTTACCTCTCTCTGTAAAGGTTCATGAGGTTCTGTTACCTCTCTCTGTAAAGGTTCATGAGGTTCTGTTACCTCTCTCTGTAAAGGTTCATGAGGTTCTGTTACCTCTATCTGTAAAGGTTCATGAGGTTCTGTTACCTCTCTCTGTAAATGTTCATGAGGTTCTGTTACCTCTCTCTGTAAAGGTTCATGAGGTTCTGTTACCTCTCTCTGTAAAGGTTCATGAGGTTCTGTTACCTCTCTCTGTAAAGGTTCATGAGGTTCTGTTACCTCTCTCTGTAAAGGTTCATGAGGTTCTGTTACCTCTCTCTGTAAAGGTTCATGAGGTTCTGTTACCTCTCTCTGTAAAGGTTCATGAGGTTCTGTTACCTCTCTCTGTAAAGGTTCATGAGGTTCTGTTACCTCTCTCTGTAAAGGTTCATGAGGTTCTGTTACCTCTCTCTGTAAAGGTTCATGAGGTTCTGTTACCTCTCTCTGTAAAGGTTCATGAGGTTCTGTTACCTCTCTCTGTAAAGGTTCATGAGGTTCTGTTACCTCTCTCTGTAAAGGTTCATGAGGTTCTGTTACCTCTCTCTGTAAAGGTTCATGAGGTTCTGTTACCTCTTCTGTAAAGGTTCATGAGGTTCTGTTACCTCTCTCTGTAAAGGTTCATGAGGTTCTGTTACCTCTCTCTGTAAAGGTTCATGAGGTTCTGTTACCTCTCTCTGTAAAGGTTCATGAGGTTCTGTTACCTCTCTCTGTAAAGGTTCATGAGGTTCTGTTACCTCTCTCTGTAAAGGTTCATGAGGTTCTGTTACCTCTCTCTGTAAAGGTTCATGAGGTTCTGTTACCTCTCTCTGTAAAGGTTCATGAGGTTCTGTTACCTCTCTCTGTAAAGGTTCATGAGGTTCTGTTACCTCTCTCTGTAAAGGTTCATGAGGTTCTGTTACCTCTCTCTGTAAAGGTTCATGAGGTTCTGTTACCTCTCTCTGTAAAGGTTCATGAGGTTCTGTTACCTCTCTCTGTAAAGGTTCATGAGGTTCTGTTACCTCTCTCTGTAAAGGTTCATGAGGTTCTGTTACCTCTCTCTGTAAAGGTTCATGAGGTTCTGTTACCTCTCTCTGTAAAGGTTCATGAGGTTCTGTTACCTCTCTCTGTAAAGGTTCATGAGGTTCTGTTACCTCTCTCTGTAAAGGTTCATGAGGTTCTGTTACCTCTCTCTGTAAGGTTCATGAGGTTCTGTTACCTCTCTCTGTAAAGGTTCATGAGGTTCTGTTACCTCTCTCTGTAAAGGTTCATGAGGTTCTGTTACCTCTCTCTGTAAAGGTTCATGAGGTTCTGTTACCTCTCTCTGTAAAGGTTCATGAGGTTCTGTTACCTCTCTCTGTAAAGGTTCATGAGGTTCTGTTACCTCTCTCCGTAAAGGTTCATGAGGTTCTGTTACCTCTCTCCGTTCTGTTAAAGGTTCATGAGGTTCTGTTACTCTCTCTGTAAAGGTTCATGAGGTTCTGTTACCTCTCTCCATGAGGTTCTGTTAACTCTCCGTAAAGGTTCATGAGGTTCTGTTACCTCTCTCCGTAAAGGTTCATGAGGTTCTGTTACCTCTCTCCGAGGTAAAAAGGTTCATGAGGTTCTGTTACCTCTCTCCGTAAAGGTTCATGAGGTTCTGTTACCTCTCTCCGTAAAGGTTCATGAGGTTCTGTTACCTCTCTCCG
>NW_024608689.1:37500-40000 GCF_018296145.1 Oncorhynchus tshawytscha | reverse complement strand
AACAGAGAACATCCCTGGTCATCCCTACTGCCTCTGATCTGGAGGACTCACTAAACAGAGAACATCCCTGGTCATCCCTACTGTCTCTGATCTGGAGGACTCACTAAACAGAGAACATCCCTGGTCGTCCCTACTGCCTCTGATCTGGAGGACTCACTAAACAGAGAATATCCCTGGTCATCCCTACTGCCTCTGATCTGGTGGACTCACTAAACAGAGAACATCCCTGGTCATCCCTACTGCCTCTGATCTGGAGGACTCACTAAACAGAGAACATCCCTGGTCATCCCTACTCCCTCTGATCTGGAGGACTCACTAAACAGAGAATATCCCTGGTCATCCCTACTGCCTCTGATCTGGAGGACTCACTAAACACACATGCTTCATTTGTAAATTGTGTCGGAGTGTTGGAGTGTACCTATGGCTGTAAATTAACAACAAATAAATACAAATTTGCAGTTTGGTTAATATAAGTAATTTATAGTTTTAAAACTTAGGTATATTTTTGCAATTGCTTTTACTTTTGACACTTAAGTATATTTAAAAGCCAATATTTTTAAGCTCCAGTAGTATTTTACTGGGCGACATTGACTTTGACTATTTAGCTATCTTTACTTTTACTCAAGTAAGACAATACCTTCTCCACCACTATTGGTTATTACCACAGACATGGAGACTGGATATTACCACAGACACGGAGACTGGTTAATACCACAGACACAGAGACTGGTTATTACCACAGACACTGAGACTGGATATTACCACAGACACGGAGACTGGCTAATACCACAGACACGGAGACTGGTTAATACCACAGCCACTGAGACTGGCTAATACCACAGACACGGAGACTGGTTAATATCACAGCCACTGAGACTGGCTAATACCACAGACACGGAGACTGGCTAATACCACAGACACGGAGACTGGTTAATACCACAGACACGGAGACTGGTTAATACCACAGACACGGAGACTGGATATTACCACAGACACGGAGACTGGTTAATACCACAGACACGGAGACTGGTTAATACCACAGACATGGAGACTGGATATTACCACAGACACGGAGACTGGTTATTACCACAGACATGGAGACTGGTTATTACCACAGACATGGAGACTGGTTATTACCACAGACACGGCGACTGGTTATTACCACAGACATGGAGACTGGTTATTACCACAGACATGGAGACAGTTTATTACCACAGACATGAAGACTGGTTATTACCACAGACACATAGACTGGTTATTACCACAGACACTGAGACTGATTAATACCACAGACATGGAGACAGTTTATTACCACAGACATGGAGACTGGTTATTACCACAGACACAAAGACTGTTTTACTGTCTGACCCTGGTTATTACCACAGACATGGAGACTGGTTATTACCACAGACATGGAGACTGGTTATTACCACAGACACTGAGACTGGTTATTACCATAGACACGGAGACTATTTTACTGTCTGACCCTGGTTATTACCACAGACATGGAGACTGGTTATTACCACAGACACGGAGACTGTTTTACTGTCTGACCCTGGTTATTACCACAGACATGGAGATTGGTTATTACCACAGACATGGAGACTGGTTATTACCACAGACACAGAGACTGGTTATTACCACAGACACAGAGACTGGTTATTACCACAGACATGGAGACAGTTTATTACCACAGACATGGAGACTGGTTATTACCACAGACATGGAGACTGTTTTACTGTCTGACCCTGGAATATCAGAGTAGAACACCTCCTGGTTATTAGTTGACTCCTCTCAGACTCCTCTCTGTCTCCTCCTCATTGTGTTACCAGATGTCCATTAGTCTAGTTGACTCCTCTCTGTCTCCTCTCTGTCTCCTCTTTGTCTCCTCCTCATTGTGTTACCAGATGTCCATTAGTCTAGTTGTCTCCTCTCTGTCTCCTCTCTGTCTCCTCTCTGTCTCCTCTCTGTCTCCTCTCTGTCTCCTCCTCATTGTGTTACCAGGTGTCCATTAGTCTAGTTGACTCCTCTCTGTCTCCTCTCTGTCTCCTCTCTGTCTCCTCCTCATTGTGTTACCAGATGTCCATTAGTCTAGTTGTCTCCTCTCTGTCTCCTCTCTGTCTCCTCCTCATTGTGTTACCAGATGTCCATTAGTCTAGTTGTCTCCTCTCTGTCTCCTCTCTGTCTCCTCCTCATTGTGTTACAAGGTGTCCATTAGTCTAGTTGTCTCCTCTCTGTCTCCTCCTCATTATGTTACCAGATGTCCATTAGTCTAGTTGACTCCTCTCTGTCTCCTCTCTGTCTCCTCTCTGTCTCCTCATTGTGTTACCAGATGTCCATTAGTCTAGTTGACTCCTCTCTGTCTCCTCTCTGTCTCCTCCTCATTGTGTTACCAGATGTCCATTAGTCTAGTTGTCTCCTCTCTGTCTCCTCTCTGTCTCCTCATTGTGTTACCAGATGTCAATTAGTCTAGTTGTCTCCTCTCTGTCTCCTCTCTGTC
>NW_024608689.1:0-32500 GCF_018296145.1 Oncorhynchus tshawytscha | reverse complement strand
GTCATGTAGGATCAAAGACATGCTAAGTGATCTGCTCTCCGCTGTGTTACAGTCTATATCTCTGTGTTACAGTACGTATCTCTGTGTTACAGTACGTATCTCTGTGTTAGTCTGTATCTCTCCCGCTGTGTTACAGTCTGTATCTCTCCCTGCTGTGTTACAGTCTATATGTCTCCCGCTGTGTTACAGTCTGTATCTCTCCCGCTGTGTTACAGTCTGTATCTCTCCCGCTGTGTTACAGTCTATATGTCTCCCGCTGTGTTAGTCTGTATCTCTCCCGCTGTGTTACAGTCTATATGTCTCCCGCTGTGTTAGTCTGTATCTCTCCTGCTGTGTTAGTCTGTATCTCTCCTGCTGTGTTACAGTCTATATCTCTCCCGCTGTGTTACAGTCTATATGTCTCCCGCTGTGTTACAGTCTATATGTCTCCCGCTGTGTTAGTCTGTATCTCTCCTGCTGTGTTACAGTCTGTATCTCTCCCGCTGTGTTACAGTCTATATGTCTCCCGCTGTGTTAGTCTGTATCTCTCCCGCTGTGTTACAGTCTATATGTCTCCCGCTGTGTTAGTCTGTATCTCTCCTGCTGTGTTACAGTCTGTATCTCTCCTGCTGTGTTACAGTCTGTATCTCTCCCGCTGTGTTACAGTCTATATGTCTCCCGCTGTGTTACAGTCTGTATCTCTCCCGCTGTGTTACAGTCTGTATCTCTCCCGCTGTGTTAGTCTGTATCTCTCCCGCTGTGTTACAGTCTGTATCTCTCCCGCTGTGTTACAGTCTGTATCTCTCCCGCTGTGTTAGTCTGTATCTCTGTGTTACAGTCTGTATCTCTCCCGCTGTGTTAGTCTGTATCTCTGTGTTAGTCTGTATCTCTCCCGCTGTGTTACAGTCTGTATCTCTCCCGCTGTGTTAGTCTGTATCTCTCCTGCTGTGTTAGTATGTATCTCTCCCGCTGTGTTACAGTCTGTATCTCTCCCGCTGTGTTACAGTCTGTATCTCTCCTGCTGTGTTACAGTCTGTATCTCTCCTGCTGTGTTACAGTCTGTATCTCTCCCGCTGTGTTAGTCTATATCTCTCCTGCTGTGTTACAGTCTGTATCTCTGTGTTACAGTACTGTATCTCTCCTGCTGTGTTAGTCTCTATCTCTCCCGCTGGGAAGACATGGAGAGCTCATCCTGTTGTTGATGATTATTACACTGTACTGATGAGTCATGGTGTAAATGATGACAACAGCTTCAGTTCACAGCCGTGATGGGATAGTTAGAAACAGCATCAGACACAGTCAAATCATTCTGGATACGATCTCACTCCTCTTTCTGTCAGAGTACAACAGATCTCACTCCTCTTCCTGTCAGAGTACAACAGATCTCACTCCTCTTCCTGTCAGAGTACAACAGATCTCACTCCTCTTCCTGTCAGAGTACAACAGATCTCACTCCTCTTTCTGTCAGAGTACAACAGATCTCACTCCTCTTTCTGTCAGAGTACAACAGATCTCACTCCTCTTTCTGTCGGAGTACAACAGATCTCACTCCTCTTCCTGTCAGAGTACAACAGATCTCACTCCTCTTTCTGTCGGAGTACAACAGATCTCACTCCTCTTTCTGTCAGAGTGCAACAGATCTCACTCCTCTTCCTCTCGGAGTACAACAGATCTCACTCCTCTTTCTGTCGGAGTACAACAGATCTCACTCCTCTTTCTGTCAGAGTACAACAGATCTCACTCCTCTTTCTGTCGGAGTACAACAGATCTCACTCCTCTTTCTGTCGGAGTACAACAGATCTCACTCCTCTTTCTGTCAGAGTACAACAGATCTCACTCCTCTTTCTGTCGGAGTACAACAGATCTCACTCCTCTTTCTGTCAGAGTACAACAGATCTCACTCCTCTTTCTGTCAGAGTACAACAGATCTCACTCCTCTTTCTGTCAGAGTACAACAGATCTCACTCCTCTTTCTGTCAGAGTACAACAGATCTCACTCCTCTTTCTGTCAGAGTACAACAGATCTCACTCCTCTTTCTGTCAGAGTACAACAGATTTCCGTCCCAGACAGAACAGTGTTTCCCTACAGAACAGATGTGTTCCTCTTTCTGTCTGACTGACAACTCAACAGAACAGACAGTTGATTAAATCTTGTAGTTCCCAAGCCTTCCTTCCCTTTTGGCTCAGTCTACAACTGATGATTCCTACAGAGTCAGAACACAGGGAACCGTAACCCGTCTCCATCTGGCAGATTACTGAACCCAAACAGCACCCTATTCCCTATTTAGTGAGCTCCGTAACCCGTCTCCACCCTATTCCCTATTTAGTGAGCTCCGTAACTCGTCTCCACTCTATTCCCTATTTAGTGAGCTCCGTAACTCGTCTCCACTCTATTCCCTATTTAGTGAGCTCCGTAACCCGTCTCCACCCTATTCCCTATTTAGTGAGCTCCGTAACCCGTCTCCACCCTATTCCCTATTTAGTGAGCTCCGTAACCCGTCTCCACCCTATTCCCTATTTAGTGAGCTCCGTAACCCGTCTCCACTCTATTCCCTATTTAGTGAGCTCCGTAACCCGTCTCCACTCTATTCCCTATTTAGTGAGCTCCGTAACTCGTCTCCACTCTATTCCCTATTTAGTGAGCTCCGTAACTCGTCTCCACTCTATTCCCTATTTAGTGAGCTCCGTAACCCGTCTCCACTCTATTCCCTATTTAGTGAGCTCCGTAACTTGTCTCCACTCTATTCCCTATTTAGTGAGCTCCGTAACTCGTCTCCACTCTATTCCCTATTTAGTGAGCTCCGTAACCCGTCTCCATCTGGCAGATTACTGAACCCAAACAGCACCCTATTCTCTATTTAGTGCATTACTTTAGCAGAAAATCTTGTTCTAAAGTATTGCCCTTTAAAAGGGGTAATGGGGTGCCATTTTGGGACGAGCCCTCTGTGTTACATGGTCCTTTTGTCTCTCCCTATTCTCTCTCTGGCCATTCAACTAGGCCTGGTTGGCTGTGTCTCTGTCTGCGTTCAGCAGTGTTCAGTCTGTAGTCAGCAGATCCAGCTAATTTCACTGCTGCTATGTCTCAATCAGACCTGGTGTTCACATCCCAGAGATAATGATCCTGAAACATTGAGGCATCTGGGCCACAAAGAGGGTGCATCCCAAATGGAGTACTATTCCCTATGTAGTACACTACATTGGACCAGAACTCAATAGGCCCTAAAGGGAATAGAGGGCCATTTGGGAGGCATCCAGAGAATGGACCAAAGAGCTAATGTGTGATTGTCTCTCTCAGTAAAATAAATGGTATTTCTCATGGCTCGCTTCACTCTGATTAGAAAACATGGTCTCTGGTGCCAGAACGTTTATCATCAAATCCCAGCAGCAGAAGATGACTTTTCCTCTTCCATTATTTTGTCCTCTGTAATTACACACGTCTTTCCCCATCTCTGATCATCTCTCTCTAATGTCACCATCTCTGATCATCTCTCTGCTAATGTCACCATCTCTGATCATCTCTCTGCTAATGTCACCATCTCTGATCATCTCTCTGCTAATGTCACCATCTCTGATCATCTCTCTGCTAATGTCACCATCTCCGATCAGCTCTCTGCTAATGTTATTGTCCCTGACTATGACTACTACTACTACTACTCTGTTAATCCCTGATGTTTAGCTGTTAGCTGCTGATCTACTGCTCTGTTTCTCTGTTAGCTGTTAGCTGCTGTTCTACTGCTCTGTTTTTCTGTTAGCTGCTGTTCTACTGCTCTGTTTCTCTGTTAGCTGTTAGCTGCTGTTCTACTGCTCTGTTTCTCTGTTAGCTGCTGTTCTACTGCTCTGTTTCTCTGTTAGCTGTTAGCTGCTGTTCTACTACTCTGTTTTTCTGCTAGCTGCTGATCTACTGCTCTGTTTTTCTGTTAGCTTCTGATCTACTGCTCTGATTCTCTGTTAGCTGTTAGCTGCTGTTTTGTTTACAGCCTTGTGGTGAGGGATCACATATATAAACACAGATCTCAATCAACTCTGTGTGGTTCATTTTCCTCACATCACACATGCGGCAAAGCCCTGTCAAGCGTGAACAAACAGTGACATGTTGATCCCAGTCAGCTTGGGTAACACTGCAAACGTGTATCTCTGTGTGAGGCGCTGTATCTGTGTCGTCTAGAGAGTGGTGGTCTCCACGGTCGGCCACAGAGCAGTTCATCCACATCACTCTAGAGACCTGGCTGTGTTTTGTTCTGAAGTGTTGTCGCCAGTCTTCATTAGCAGTCTGCTGGCAACGTAGCAGGGAACACTTACTGTGGTCCTCTCTTCTGACTTTGGTGCCAGTACACACCAACACACTGTCCAGACAGTCTCTGCACTGAGACAGAGAAGGCATCAATGTCCCATTTAACCTCATACTAATTCACCACGTCATTATCTAGAATGTAAAATGATTATTAGCCAGCTTAGTTGGTTTCACGTTGTGTCGTCTCTTCTCGTGTCTCTGAGCACTGTGGGCCTCAGCCCCCATTCTGTTTCAGTCTCTCTCTCTCTCTCTTCTGTCTGTCCTGGGAATCTCGAATGACAGGAGGCTTGATCAAACCTCTGCCTTTTGGGGGCTTGACTTGACTCCTGCTCGGTGGCAGAAAGCTCTGTTGATGTGTATAACAGCCATGCTCCCTGTCTGTCTGTCCATCTCCCTCAGGAGTCTTTCTGTCCCGTAGGTGTCTGTCTGTCTGTCTGTCTGTCTGTCCCTCTCCTCCAGGTATTAACTCTGTCTCTCTCTACCCAGGTGAACACCTGTCTGTCTGTCTCTACCCAGGTGAACACCTGTCTGTCTGTCTCTACCCAGGTGAACACCTGTCTTTCTGTCTCTACCCAGGTGAACACCTGTCTGTCTGTCCCTCTCCTCCAGGTATTAACTCTGTCTCTCTCTACCCAGGTGAACAACTGTCTGTCTGTCTCTACCCAGGTTAACACCAGTCTGTCTGTCTCTACCCAGGTGAACACCTGTCTGTCTCTCTCTACCCAGGTGAACACCTGTCTGTCTGTCTGTCTGTCTGTCTGTCTGTCTGTCTGTCTGTCTGTCTGTCTGTCTGTCTGTCTGTCTGTCTGTCTGTCTGTCTGTCTGTCTGTCTGTCTGTCTGTCTGTCTGTCTGTCCCTCTCCTCCAGGTATTAACTCTCTGTCTCTCTCTACCCAGGTGAACAACTGTCTGTCTGTCTGTCTGTCTGTCTGTCTGTCTGTCCCTCTCCTCCAGGTATTAACTGTCTGTCTCCCTCTACCCAGGTGAACACCTGTCTGTCTGTCTGTCTGTCTGTCTGTCTGTCTGTCTGTCTGTCTGTCTGTCTGTCTGTCTGTCTGTCTCCTCCAGGTATTAACTCTCTGTCTCTCTCTACCCAGGTGAACACCTGTCTGTCTGTCTGTCTGTCTGTCTGTCTGTCTGTCTGTCTGTCTGTCTGTCTGTCTGTCTGTCTGTCTGTCTGCCTCTCCTCCAGGTATTAACTCTCTGTCTCTCTCTCCCAGGTGAACAACTGTCTGTCTGTCTGTCTGTCTGTCTGTCTGTCCCTCTCCTCCAGGTATTAACTGTCTGTCTCCCTCTACCCAGGTGAACACCTGTCTGTCTGTCTGTCCCTCTCCTCCAGGTATTAACTGTCTGTCTCTCTCTACCCAGGTGAACACCTGTCTGTCTGTCTGTCCCTCTCCTCCAAATCAAATCAAATCAAATCAAATCAAATTTGATAAAATTTTATTTGTCACATACACATGGTTAGCAGATGTTAATGCGAGTGTAGCGAAATGCTTGTGCTTCTAGTTCCGACAATGCAGTAATAACGAGCAAGTAATCTAACTAACAATTCCAAAAAAAACTACTGTCATACACAGTGTAAGGGGATAAAGAATATGTACATAAGGATATATGAATGAGTGATGGTACAGAGCAGCATAGGCAAGATACAGTAGATGATATCGAGTACAGTATATACATATGAGATAAGTATGTAAACCAAGTGGCATAGTTAGAGTGGCAAGTGATACATGTATTACATAAGGATGCAGTCGATGATATAGAGTACAGTATCAACGTATGCATATGAGATGAACAATGTAGGGTAAGTAACATTATATAAGGTAGCATTGTTTAAAGTGGCTAGTGATATATTTACATCATTTCCCATCAATTCCCATGATTAAAGTGGCTGGAGTAGAGTCAGTGTCATTGACAGTGTGTTGGCAGTAGCCACTCAATGTTAGTGGTGGCTGTTTAACAGTCTGATGGCCTTGAGATAGAAGCTGTTTTTCAGTCTCTCGGTCCCAGCTTTGATGCACCTGTACTGACCTCGCCTTCTGGATGGCAGCGGGGTGAACAGGCAGTGGCTCGGGTGGTTGATGTCCTTGATGATCTTTATGGCCTTCCTGTAGCATCGGGTGGTGTAGGTGTCCTGGAGGGCAGGTAGTTTGCCCCCGGTGATGCGTTGTGCAGACCTCACTACCCTCTGGAGAGCCTTACGGTTGAGGGCGGTGCAGTTGCCATACCAGGCGGTGATACAGCCCGCCAGGATGCTCTCGATTGTGCATCTGTAGAAGTTTGTGAGTGCTTTTGGTGACAAGCCGAATTTCTTCAGCCTCCTGAGGTTGAAGAGGCGCTGCTGCGCCTTCCTCACGATGCTGTCTGTGTGAGTGGACCAATTCAGTTTGTCTGTGATGTGTATGCCGAGGAACTTAAAACTTGCTACCCTCTCCACTACTGTTCCATCGATGTGGATGGGGGTGTTCCCTCTGCTGTTTCCTGAAGTCCACAATCATCTCCTTAGTTTTGTTGACGTTGAGTGTGAGGTTATTTTCCTGACACCACACTCCGAGGGCCCTCACCTCCTCCCTGTAGGCCGTCTCGTCGTTGTTGGTGATCAAGCCTACCACTGTTGTGTCGTCCGCAAACTTGATGATTGAGTTGGAGGCGTGCATGGCCACGCAGTCGTGGGTGAACAGGGAGTACAGGAGAGGGCTCAGAACGCACCCTTGTGGGGCCCCAGTGTTGAGGATCAGCGGGGAGGAGATGTTGTTGCCTACCCTCACCACCTGGGGGCGGCCCGTCAGGAAGTCCAGTACCCAGTTGCACAGGGCGGGGTCGAGACCCAGGGTCTCGAGCTTGATGACGAGCTTGGAGGGTACTATGGTGTTGAATGCCGAGCTGTAGTCGATGAACAGCATTCTCACATAGGTATTCCTCTTGTCCAGATGGGTTAGGGCAGTGTGCAGTGTGGTTGAGATTGCATCGTCTGTGGACCTATTTGGGCGGTAAGCAAATTGGAGTGGGTCAAGGGTGTCAGGTAGGGTGGAGGTGATATGGTCCTTGACTAGTCTCTCAAAGCACTTCATGATGACGGATGTGAGTGCTACGGGGCGGTAGTCGTTTAGCTCAGTTACCTTAGCTTTCTTGGGAACAGGAACAATGGTGGCCCTCTTGAAGCATGTGGGAACAGCAGACTGGTATAGGGATTGATTGAATATGTCCGTAAACACACCGGCCAGCTGGTCTGCGCATGCTCTGAGGGCGCGGCTGGGGATGCCGTCTGGGCCTGCAGCCTTGCGAGGGTTAACACGTTTAAATGTCTTACTCACTTCGGCTGCAGTGAAGGAGAGACCGCATGTTTCCGTTGCAGGCCGTGTCAGTGGCACTGTATTGTCCTCAAAGCGGGCAAAAAAGTTATTTAGTCTGCCTGGGAGCAAGACATCCTGGTCCGTGACTGGGCTGGGTTTCTTCCTGTAGTCCGTGATTGACTGTAGACCCTGCCACATACCTCTTGTGTCTGAGCCGTTGAATTGAGATTCTACTTTGTCTCTGTACTGGCGCTTAGCTTGTTTGATAGCCTTGCGGAGGGAATAGCTGCACTGTTTGTATTCAGTCATGTTACCAGACACCTTGCCCTGATTAAAAGCAGTGGTTCGTGCCTTCAGTTTCACACGAATGCTGCCATCAATCCACGGTTTCTGGTTAGGGAATGTTTTAATCGTTGCTATGGGAACGACATCTTCAACGCACGTTCTAATGAACTCGCACACCGTATCAGCGTATTCGTCAATGTTGTTGTCTGACGCAATACGAAACATCTCCCAGTCCACGTGATGGAAGCAGTCTTGGAGTGTGGAGTCAGCTTGGTCGGACCAGCGTTGGACAGACCTCAGCGTGGGAGCTTCTTGTTTTAGTTTCTGTCTGTAGGCAGGGATCAACAAAATGGAGTCGTGGTCAGCTTTTCCGAAAGGGGGCGGGGCAGGGCCTTATATGCGTCGCGGAAGTTAGAGTAACAATGATCCAGGGTCTTTCCACCCCTGGTTGCGCAATCGATATGCTGATAAAATTTAGGGAGTCTTGTTTTCAGATTAGCCTTGTTAAAATCCCCAGCTACAATGAATGCAGCCTCCGGATAAATCGTTTCCAGTTTGCAGAGAGTTAAATAAAGTTCGTTCAGAGCCATCGATGTGTCTGCTTGGGGGGGATATATACGGCTGTGATTATAATCGAAGAGAATTCTCTTGGTAGATAATGCGGTCTACATTTGATTGTGAGGAATTCTAAATCAGGTGAACAGAAGGATTTGAGTTCCTGTATGTTTCTTTCATCACACCATGTCACGTTGGCCATAAGACATACGCCCCCGCCCGTCTTCTTACCAGAAAGATGTTTGTTTCTGTCGGCGCGATGCGTGGAGAAACCCGCTGGCTGCACCGCTTCGGATTGCGTCTCTCCAGTTAGCCATGTTTCCGTGAAGCAAAGAACGTTACAGTCTCTGATGTCCCTCTGGAATGCTACCCTTGCTCGGATTTCATCAACCTTGTTGTCAAGAGACTGGACATTGGCAAGAAGAATGCTAGGGAGTGGTGCACGATGTGCCCGTCTCCGGAGTCTGACCAGAAGACCGCTTCGTTTCCCTCTTTTTCTGAGTCGTTTTTTTTTTGGTCGCTGCATGTGATCCACTCGGTTACACTGGTTGTAAGGCAGAACACAGGATCCGCGTCGCGAAAAACATATTCTTGGTCGTACTGATGGTGAGTTGACGCTGATCTTATATTCAGTAGTTCTTCTCGGCTGTATGTAAAGAAACCTAAGATGACCTGGGGTACTAGTGTAAGAAATAACACGTAAAAAACAAAAAACTGCATAGTTTCCTAGGAACGCGAAGCGAGGCGGCCATCTCTGTCGGCGCCGGAAGTATTAACTGTCTGTCTCCCTCTACCCAGGTGAATACCTGTCTGTCCCTCTCCTCCAGGTATTAACTCTCTGTCTCTCTCTACCCAGGTGAACACCTGCGTGTGTGTCCTCAGGGCTACACCTGTTGTACGTCCGACATGGAGGAGAAACTGGGGCAGCAGAGCAAGCTGGAGTTTGAGAACCTGGTGGAGGACACCAGTCAATCACTCAGGACAACCTTGGTGTCCAGACATCAACAGTTTGACGGTAAGACAAACAGCTAGCTGGGTTTCTTGTCTGTCATTGTGTGTCCTGAGCTCCATAGCAGAAGGTGGGGCTTTATTTTGGATGTCAGCTGACTCTATTGCTGTTATTATATACAGTAGTAGTTGGTACAAAGTGGATGTTATTGGAAACGCCCCGCCTATCTAGTGACAGGGGAAACACCTCACACCATGAATCTGTTGTACTGCTACCTCACACCATGAATCTGTTGTACCTCACACCATGAATCTGTTGTACCTCACACCATGAATCTGTTGTACCTCACACCATGAATCTGTTGTACCTCACACCATGAATCTGTTGTACCTCACACCATGAATCTGTTGTACCTCACACCATGAATCTGTTGTACCTCACACCATGAATCTGTTGTACCTCACACCATGAATCTGTTGTACCATGAATCTGTTGTACTGCTCACACCATGAATCTGTTGTACTGCTACCTCACACCATGAATCTGTTCTACCTCACACCATGAATCTGTTGTACCTCACACCATGAATCTGTTCATTCTACCCCACACCATGAATCTGTTGTACCTCACACCATGAATCTGTTCTACCTCACACCATGAATCTGTTCTACCTCACACCATGAATCTGTTCTACCTCACACCATGAATCTGTTGTACCTCACACCATGAATCTGTTGTACCTCACACCATGAATCTGTTGTACCTCTACCTCACACCATGAATCTGTTGTACCTCACACCATGAATCTGTTGTACTGCTACCCCACACCATGAATCTGTTGTACCTCACACCATGAATCTGTTCTACCTCTACCTCACACCATGAATCTGTTGTACCTCACACCATGAATCTGTTGTACTGCTACCCCACACCATGAATCTGTTGTACCTCACACCATGAATCTGTTGTACCTCACACCATGAATCTGTTGTACCTCACACCATGAATCTGTTGTACCCCACACCATGAATCTGTTGTACCTCTACCTCACACCATGAATCTGTTGTACCTCACACCATGAATCTGTTGTACCTCACACCATGAATCTGTTGTACCTCACACCATGAATCTGTTGTACCTCACACCATGAATCTGTTGTACCTCTACCTCACACCATGAATCTGTTGTACCTCACACCATGAATCTGTTGTACCTCACACCATGAATCTGTTGTACCTCACACCTTGAATCTGTTGTACCTCACACCATGAATCTGTTGTACCTCTACCTCACACCATGAATCTGTTGTACCTCACACCATGAATCTGTTGTACTGCTACCTCACACCATGAATCTGTTGTACCTCACACCATGAATCTGTTGTACCTCTACCTCACACCATGAATCTGTTGTACCTCTACCTCACACCATGAATCTGTTGTACCTCACACCATGAATCTGTTGTACCTCACACCATGAATCTGTTGTACCTCACACCATGAATCTGTTGTACCTCACACCATGAATCTGTTGTACCTCACACCATGAATCTGTTGTACCTCACACCATGAATCTGTTGTACCTCACACCATGAATCTGTTGTACCTCACACCATGAATCTGTTGTACCGCTACCTCACACCATGAATCTGTTGTACTTCACACCATGAATCTGTTGTACCTCACACCATGAATCTGTTGTACCTCTACCTCACACCATGAATCTGTTGTACCGCTACCTCACACCATGAATCTGTTGTACTGCTACCTCACACTGTTTTCATATTATCACTGAGGAAAGGTACCAGCACAGCAAGCTGATCATATTAACAGGCTGTTTGGTGACTAGGCTGTTACTGGGAATGGGCTGTGGGTTGATACAAAGGGGGCTGAATGGTAACAGACTGATTTTGGCCGGCTGCTACGTTGGCCTGCTACAGTGAATGGTACCAGACTGATTTGGGCCATCTGCTACATTGGCCTGCTACAGTGAATGGTAACAGACTGATTTGGGCCATCTGCTACATTGGCCTGCTACAGTGAATGGTAACAGACTGATTTGGGCCGGCTGCTACGTTGGCCTTCTACAGTGAATGGTAACAGACTGATTTGGGCCAGCTACTACATTGGCCTGCTACAGTGAATGGTACCAGGGATAAAAGCATCTTCTTTAAAGGACTAGCTGCCACCAGGTCATTAATACGGAGCAGGAGGAGGACATGAATAAGTGAGGGCGTTGGGGAAGGGGATTTACTGCTGGTACATGATGAATAACATGTGGGATCGTCCACGGATGTTTCCTCCACCTCCCAGAGACACTTTTTGCTTTAGCAGGAAAAAAATAACATATTCAGCTGTCTCAAATGGCACACTATGCCCTATATAGTACACTACTTTAGACCAGGACCCTATATAGTGCACTACTTTAGACCAGGGCCCTATATAGTACACTACTTTAGACCAGGACCCTATATAGTGCACTACTTTAGACCAGGGCCCTATATAGTGCACTACTTTAGACCAGGGCCCTGTATAGTACACTACTTTAGACCAGGACCCTATATAGTGCACTACTTTAGACCAGGACCCTATATAGTGCACTACTTTAGACCAGGGCCCTGTATAGTGCACTACTTTAGACCAGGGCCCTGTATAGTGCACTACTTCAGACCAGGGCCCTATATAGTGCACTACTTTAGACCAGGACCCTATATAGTGCACTACTTTAGACCAGGACCCTATATAGTGCACTACTTTAGACCATTGCCCTGTATAGTGCACTACTTTAGACCAGGGCCCTGCATAGTGCACTACTTTAGACCAGGACCCTATATAGTGCACTACTTTAGACCAGAGCCCTGTTTAGTGCACTACTTTAGGTGTCTATTCAGCAGTCTGATGGTAGAAACAGCTGACTAGTGGTGTCTATTCATCAGTATGATGGTCTGGGGGTAGAAACAGCTGACTAGTGGTGTCTATTCAGCAGCCTGATGGTAGAAACAGCTGACTAGTGGTGTCTATTCAGCAGCCTGATTCAGCAGTCTGATGGAGCCTAGAAACAGCTGACAAGTGGTGTGTATCCAGCAGTCTGATGGTAGAAACAGCTGACTAGTGGTGTCTGTTCAGCAGTCTGATGGGTAGAAACAGCTGACTAGTGGTGTCTATTCAGCAGTCTGATGGTCTGGGGGTAGAAACAGCTGACTAGTGGTGTCTATTCAGCAGTCTGATGGTCTGGGGGTAGAAACAGCTGACTAGTGGTGTCTATTCAGCAGTCTGATGGTCTGGGGGTAGAAACAGCTGACTAGTGGTGTCTATTCAGGAGCCTGATGGTCTGAGGGTAGAAACAGCTGACTAGTGGTGTCTATTCAGCAGTCTGATGGTAGAAACAGCTGACTAGTGGTGTCTATTCAGCATTCTGATGGTAGAAACAGCTGACTAGTGGTGTCTATTCAGCAGCCTGATGGTAGAAACAGCTGACTAGTGGTGTCTATCCAGCAGCCTGATGGTAGAAACAGCTGACTAGTGGTGTCTATTCAGCAGCCTGATGGTAGAAACAGCTGACTAGTGGTGTCTATTCAGCAGCCTGATGGTCTGGGGGTAGAAACAGCTGACTAGTGGTGTCTATTCAGCAGCCTGATGGTAGAAACAGCTGACTAGTGGTGTCTATTCAGCAGCCTGATGGTCTGGGGGTAGAAACAGCTGACTAGTGGTGTCTATCCAGCAGCCTGATGGTAGAAACAGCTGACTAGTGGTGTCTATCCAGCAGTCTGATGGTAGAAACAGCTGACTAGTGGTGTCTATTCAGCAGCCTGATGGTAGAAACAGCTGACTAGTGGTGTCTATTCAGCAGCCTGTTGGTAGAAACAACTGACGAGTGGTGTCTATCCAGCAGGTTGATGGTCTGGGGGTAGAAACAGCTGACTAGTGGTGTCTATCCAGCAGTCTGATGGTAGAAACAGCTGACTAGTGGTGTCTATCCAGCAGTCTGATGGTAGAAACAGCTGACTAGTGGTGTCTATCCAGCAGTCTGATGGTAGAAACAGCTGAATAGTGGTGTCTATTCAGCAGCCTGATGGTCTGGGGGTAGAAACAGCTGACTAGTGGTGTCTATCCAGAAGTCTGATGGAAGAAACAGCTGACTAGTGGTGTCTATTCAGCAGCCTGATGGTAGAAACAGCTGACTAGTGGTGTCTATTCAGCAGCCTGATGGTCTGAGGGTAGAAACAGCTGACTAGTGATGTCTATTCAGCAGTCTGATGGTAGAAACAGCTGACTAGTGGTGTCTATTCAGCATTCTGATGGTAGAAACAGCTGACTAGTGGTGTCTATTCAGCAGCCTGATGGTAGAAACAGCTGACTAGTGGTGTCTATTCAGCAGCCTGATGGTAGAAACAGCTGACTAGTGGTGTCTATTCAGCAGCCTGATGGTCTGGGGGTAGAAACAGCTGACTAGTGGTGTCTATCCAGCAGCCTGATGGTAGAAACAGCTGACTAGTGGTGTCTATTCAGCAGCCTGATGGTAGAAACAGCTGACTAGTGGTGTCTATTCAGCAGCCTGATGGTAGAAACAGCTGACTAGTGGTGTCTATCCAGCAGTCTGATGGTAGAAACAGCTGACTAGTGGTGTCTATTCAGCAGCCTGATGGTAGAAACAGCTGACTAGTGGTGTCTATTCAGCAGCCTGATGGTAGAAACAGCTGACTAGTGGTGTCTATCCAGCAGGTTGATGGTCTGGGAGAAACAGCTGACTAGTGGTGTCTATCCAGCAGTCTGATGGTAGAAACAGCTGACTAGTGGTGTCTATTCAGCAGTCTGATGGTAGAAACAGCTGAAAGTGGTGTCTATTCAGCAGCCTGATGGTCTGGGGGTAGAAACAGCTGACTAGTGGTGTCTATCCAGCAGTCTGATGGAAGAAACAGCTGACTAGTGGTGTCTATTCAGCAGCCTGATGGTAGAAACAGCTGACTAGTGGTGTCTATTCAGCAGCCTGATGGTAGAAACAGCTGACTAGTGGTGTCTATTCAGCAGTCTGATGGTAGAAACAGCTGACTAGTGGTGTCTATTCAGCAGTCTGATGGTCTGGGGTAGAAACAGCTGACTAGGCAGCCTGATGGTAGAAACAGCTGACTAGTGGTGTCTATTCAGCAGCCTGATGGTAGAAACAGCTGACTAGTGGTGTCTATTCAGCAGTCTGATGGTAGAAACAGCTGACTAGTGGTGTCTATTCAGCAGTCTGAAACAGCTGACTAGTGGTGTCTATTCAGCAGTCTGATGGTCTGGGGGTAGAAACAGCTGACTAGTGGTGTCTATTCAGCAGCCTGATGGTAGAAACAGCTGACTAGTGGTGTCTATTCAGCAGCCTGATGGTAGAAACAGCTGACTAGTGGTGTCTATTCAGCAGCCTGATGGTAGAAACAGCTGACTAGTGGTGTCTATCCAGCAGCCTGATGGTAGAAACAGCTGACTAGTGGTGTCTATTCAGCAGTCTGATGGTAGAAACAGCTGACTAGTGGTGTCTATTCAGCAGCTGATGGTAGAAACAGCTGACTAGTGGTGTCTATCCAGCAGCCTGATGGTAGAAACAGCTGACTAGTGGTGTCTATTCAGCAGCCTGATGGTAGAAACAGCTGACTAGTGGTGTCTATTCAGCAGCCTGATGGTCTGGGGGTAGAAACAGCTGACTAGTGGTGTCTATCCAGCAGTCTGATGGTAGAAACAGCTGACTAGTGGTGTCTATTCAGCAGCCTGATGGTAGAAACAGCTGACTAGTGGTGTCTATTCAGCAGCCTGATGGTAGAAACAGCTGACTAGTGGTGTCTATCCAGCAGTCTGATGGTAGAAACAGCTGACTAGTGGTGTCTATCCAGCAGTCTGATGGTAGAAACAGCTGACTAGTGGTGTCTATTCAGCAGCCTGATCGTCTGGGGGTAGAAACAGCTGACTAGTGGTGTCTATCCAGCAGCCTGATGGTAGAAACAGCTGACTAGTGGTGTCTATTCAGCAGTCTGATGGTAGAAACAGCTGACTAGTGGTGTCTATTCAGCAGCCTGATGGTAGAAACAGCTGACTAGTGGTGTCTATCCAGCAGTCTGATGGTAGAAACAGCTGACTAGTGGTGTCTATTCAGCAGCCTGATCGTCTGGGGGTAGAAACAGCTGACTAGTGGTGTCTATCCAGCAGCCTGATGGTAGAAACAGCTGACTAGTGGTGTCTATTCAGCAGTCTGATGGTAGAAACAGCTGACTAGTGGTGTCTATTCAGCAGCCTGATGGTAGAAACAGCTGACTAGTGGTGTCTATCCAGCAGTCTGATGGTAGAAACAGCTGACTAGTGGTGTCTATCCAGCAGTCTGATGGTAGAAACAGCTGACTAGTGGTGTCTATTCAGCAGCCTGATGGTCTGGGGGTAGAAACAGCTGACTAGTGGTGTCTATCCAGCAGCCTGATGGTAGAAACAGCTGACTAGTGGTGTCTATTCAGCAGCCTGATGGTCTGGGGGTAGAAACAGCGGACTAGTGGTGTCTATCCAGCTGCCTGATGGTAGAAACAGCTGACTAGTGGTGTCTATCCAGCAGTCTGATGGTAGAAACAGCTGACTAGTGGTGTCTATTCAGCAGACTGATGGTAGAAACAGCTGACTAGTGGTGTCTATTCAGCAGTCTGATGGTAGAAACAGCTGACTAGTGGTGTCTATTCAGCAGTCTGATGGTCTGGGGGTAGAAACAGCTGACTAGTGGTGTCTATCCAGCAGCCTGATGGTAGAAACAGCTGACTAGTGGTGTCTATTCAGCAGTCTGATGGTAGAAACAGCTGACTAGTGGTGTCTATTCAGCAGCCTGATGGTAGAAACAGCTGACTAGTGGTGTCTATTCAGCAGCCTGATGGTAGAAACAGCTGACTAGTGGTGTCTATTCTGCAGCCTGTTGGTAGAAACAACTGACGAGTGGTGTCTATCCAGCAGGTTGATGGTCTGGGGGTAGAAACAGCTGACAAGTGGTGTCTATCCAGCAGTCTGATGGTAGAAACAGCTGACTAGTGGTGTCTGTTCAGCAGTCTGATGGTAGAAACAGCTGACTAGTGGTGTCTATTCAGCAGTCTGATGGTCTGGGGGTAGAAACAGCTGACTAGTGGTGTCTATTCAGCAGTCTGATGGTCTGGGGGTAGAAACAGCTGACTAGTGGTGTCTATTCAGCAGCCTGATGGTCTGAGGGTAGAAACAGCTGACTAGTGCTGTCTATTCAGCAGTCTGATGGTAGAAACAGCTGACTAGTGGTGTCTATTCAGCAGTCTGATGGTAGAAACAGCTGACTAGTGGTGTCTATCCAGCAGTCTGATGGTAGAAACAGCTGACTAGTGGTGTCTATTCAGCAGTCTGATGGTCTGGGGGTAGAAACAGCTGACTAGCGGTGTCTATTCAGCAGCCTGATGGTAGAAACAGCTGACTAGTGGTGTCTATTCAGCAGTCTGATGGTAGAAACAGCTGACTAGTGGTGTCTATTCAGCATTCTGATGGTAGAAACAGCTGACTAGTGGTGTCTATCCAGCAGTCTGATGGTAGAAACAGCTGACTAGTGGTGTCTATTCAGCAGTCTGATGGTCTGGGGGTAGAAACAGCTGACTAGCGGTGTCTATTCAGCAGCCTGATGGTAGAAACAGCTGACTAGTGGTGTCTATTCAGCAGTCTGATGGTAGAAACAGCTGACTAGTGGTGTCTATTCAGCAGTCTGATGGTAGAAACATCTGACTAGTGGTGTCTATCCAGCAGCCTGATGGTAGAAACAGCTGACTAGTGGTGTCTATTCAGCAGTCTGATGGTAGAAACAGCTGACTAGTGGTGTCTATTCAGCAGTCTGATGGTAGAAACAGCTGACTAGTGGTGTCTATCCAGCAGCCTGATGGTAGAAACAGCTGACTAGTGGTGTCTATTCAGCAGCCTGATGGTAGAAACAGCTGACTAGTGGTGTCTATTCAGCAGCCTGATGGTCTGGGGGTAGAAACAGCTGACTAATGGTGTCTATCCAGCAGTCTGATGGTAGAAACAGCTGACTAGTGGTGTCTATTCAGCAGCCTGATGGTAGAAACAGCTGACTAGTGGTGTCTATTCAGCAGCCTGATGGTAGAAACAGCTGACTAGTGGTGTCTATCCAGCAGCCTGATGGTAGAAACAGCTGACTAGTGGTGTCTATCCAGCAGTCTGATGGTAGAAACAGCTGACTAGTGGTGTCTATTCAGCAGCCTGATGTCTGGGGGTAGAAACAGCTGACTAGTGGTGTCTATCCAGCAGCCTGATGGTAGAAACAGCTGACTAGTGGTGTCTATTCAGCAGTCTGATGGTAGAAACAGCTGACTAGTGGTGTCTATTCAGCAGCCTGATGGTAGAAACAGCTGACTAGTGGTGTCTATCCAGCAGTCTGGGATGGTAGAAACAGCTGACTAGTGGTGTCTATCCAGCAGTCTGATGGTAGAAACAGCTGACTAGTGGTGTCTATTCAGCAGCCTGATGGTCTGGGGGTAGAAACAGCTGACTAGTGGTGTCTATCCAGCAGCCTGATGGTAGAAACAGCTGACTAGTGGTGTCTATTCAGCAGCCTGATGGTCTGGGGGTAGAAACAGCTGACTAGTGGTGTCTATCCAGCAGCCTGATGGTAGAAACAGCTGACTAGTGGTGTCTATCCAGCAGTCTGATGGTAGAAACAGCTGACTAGTGGTGTCTATCCAGCAGTCTGATGGTAGAAACAGCTGACTAGTGGTGTCTATTCAGCAGCCTGATGGTAGAAACAGCTGACTAGTGGTGTCTATTCAGCAGTCTGATGGTCTGGGGGTAGAAACAGCTGACTAGTGGTGTCTATCCAGCAGCCTGATGGTAGAAACAGCTGACTAGTGGTGTCTATTCAGCAGTCAGATGGTAGAAACAGCTGACTAGTGGTGTCTATTCAGCAGCCTGATGGTAGAAACAGCTGACTAGTGGTGTCTATTCAGCAGCCTGATGGTAGAAACAGCTGACTAGTGGTGTCTATTCTGCAGCCTGTTGGTAGAAACAACTGACGAGTGGTGTCTATCCAGCAGGTTGATGGTCTGGGGGTAGAAACAGCTGACAAGTGGTGTCTATCCAGCAGTCTGATGGTAGAAACAGCTGACTAGTGGTGTCTATTCAGCAGTCTGATGGTAGAAACAGCTGACTAGTGGTGTCTATTCAGCAGCCTGATGGTCTGGGGGTAGAAACAGCTGACTAGTGGTGTCTATTCAGCAGTCTGATGGTCTGGGGGTAGAAACAGCTGACTAGTGGTGTCTATTCAGCAGCCTGATGGTCTGAGGGTAGAAACAGCTGACTAGTGCTGTCTATTCAGCAGTCTGATGGTAGAAACAGCTGACTAGTGGTGTCTATTCAGCATTCTGATGGTAGAAACAGCTGACTAGTGGTGTCTCTCCAGCAGTCTGATGGTAGAAACAGCTGACTAGTGGTGTCTATCCAGCAGTCTGATGGTAGAAACAGCTGACTAGTGGTGTCTATCCAGCAGGTTGATGGTCTGGGGGTAGAAACAGCTGACTAGTGGTTTCTATCCAGCAGTCTGATGGTAGAAACAGCTGACTAGTGGTGTCTATCCAGCAGTCTGATGGTAGAAACAGCTGAATAGTGGTGTCTATTCAGCAGCCTGATGGTCTGGGGGTAGAAACAGCTGACTAGTGGTGTCTATCCAGAAGTCTGATGGAAGAAACAGCTGACTAGTGGTGTCTATTCAGCAGCCTGATGGTAGAAACAGCTGACTAGTGGTGTCTATTCAGCAGCCTGATGGTAGAAACAGCTGACTAGTGGTGTCTATCCAGCAGTCTGATGGTAGAAACAGCTGACTAGTGGTGTCTATTCAGCAGTCTGATGGTCTGGGGGTAGAAACAGCTGACTAGCGGTGTCTATTCAGCAGCCTGATGGTAGAAACAGCTGACTAGTGGTGTCTATTCAGCAGTCTGATGGTAGAAACAGCTGACTAGTGGTGTCTCTTCAGCAGTCTGATGGTAGAAACAGCTGACTAGTGGTGTCTATTCAGCAGTCTGATGGTAGAAACAGCTGACTAGTGGTGTCTATTCAGCAGTCTGATGGTCTGGGGGTAGAAACAGCTGACTAGTGGTGTCTATTCAGCAGACTGATGGTAGAAACAGCTGACTAGTGGTGTCTATTCAGCAGTCTGATGGTAGAAACAGCTGACTAGTGGTGTCTATTCAGCAGTCTGATGGTCTGGGGGTAGAAACAGCTGACTAGTGGTGTCTATTCAGCAGTCTGATGGTCTGGGGGTAGAAACAGCTGACTAGTGGTGTCTATTCAGCAGCCTGATGGTCTGAGGGTAGAAACAGCTGACTAGTGGTGTCTATTCAGCAGTCTGATGGTAGAAACAGCTGACTAGTGGTGTCTATTCAGCATTCTGATGGTAGAAACAGCTGACTAGTGGTGTCTATTCAGCAGCCTGATGGTAGAAACAGCTGACTAGTGGTGTCTATCCAGCAGTCTGATGGTAGAAACAGCTGACTAGTGGTGTCTATTCAGCAGACTGATGGTAGAAACAGCTGACTAGTGGTGTCTATTCAGCAGTCTGATGGTAGAAACAGCTGACTAGTGGTGTCTATTCAGCAGCCTGATGGTCTGGGGGTAGAAACAGCTGACTAGTGGTGTCTATCCAGCAGCCTGATGGTAGAAACAGCTGACTGTGGTGTCTATTCAGCAGTCTGATGGTAGAAACAGCTGACTAGTGGTGTCTATTCAGCAGCCTGATGGTAGAAACAGCTGACTAGTGGTGTCTATTCAGCAGCCTGATGGTAGAAACAGCTGACTAGTGGTGTCTATTCAGCAGCCTGATGGTAGAAACAGCTGACTAGTGGTGTCTATCCAGCAGCCTGATGGTCTGGGGTAGAAACAGCTGACTAGTGGTGTCTATCCAGCAGTCTGATGGTAGAAACAGCTGACTAGTGGTGTCTATTCAGCAGTCTGATGGTAGAAACAGCTGACTAGTGGTGTCTATTCAGCAGTCTGATGGTCTGGGGGTAGAAACAGCTGACTAGTGGTGTCTATTCAGCAGTCTGATGGTCTGGGGGTAGAAACAGCTGACAAGTGGTGTCTATCCAGCAGTCTGATGGTAGAAACAGCTGACTAGTGGTGTCTGTTCAGCAGTCTGATGGTAGAAACAGCTGACAAGTGGTGTCTATCCAGCAGTCTGATGGTAGAAACAGCTGACTAGTGGTGTCTGTTCAGCAGTCTGATGGTAGAAACAGCTGACTAGTGGTGTCTATTCAGCAGCCTGATGGTCTGAGGGTAGAAACAGCTGACTAGTGGTGTCTATTCAGCAGTCTGATGGTAGAAACAGCTGACTAGTGGTGTCTATTCAGCATTCTGATGGTAGAAACAGCTGACTAGTGGTGTCTATCCAGCAGTCTGATGGTAGAAACAGCTGACTAGTGGTGTCTATCCAGCAGTCTGATGGTAGAAACAGCTGACTAGTGGTGTCTATTCAGCAGCCTGATGGTCTGGGGGTAGAAACAGCTGACTAGTGGTGTCTATCCAGCAGCCTGATGGTAGAAACAGCTGACTAGTGGTGTCTATTCAGCAGCCTGATGGTCTGGGGGTAGAAACAGCTGACTAGTGGTGTCTATCCAGCTGCCTGATGGTAGAAACAACTGACTAGTGGTGTCTATCCAGCAGTCTGATGGTAGAAACAGCTGACTAGTGGTGTCTATTCAGCAGCCTGATGGTAGAAACAGCTGACTAGTGGTGTCTATTCAGCAGCCTGTTGGTAGAAACAACTGACGAGTGGTGTCTATCCAGCAGGTTGATGGTCTGGGGGTAGAAACAGCTGACTAGTGGTGTCTATCCAGCAGGTTGATGGTCTGGGGGTAGAAACAGCTGACTAGTGGTGTCTATCCAGCAGTCTGATGGTAGAAACAGCTGACTAGTGGTGTCTATCCAGCAGTCTGATGGTAGAAACAGCTGAATAGTGGTGTCTATTCAGCAGCCTGATGGTCTGGGGGTAGAAACAGCTGACTAGTGGTGTCTATCCAGCAGTCTGATGGAAGAAACAGCTGACTAGTGGTGTCTATTCAGCAGCCTGATGGTAGAAACAGCTGACTAGTGGTGTCTATTCAGCAGCCTGATGGTAGAAACAGCTGACTAGTGGTGTCTATCCAGCAGTCTGATGGTAGAAACAGCTGACTAGTGGTGTCTATTCAGCAGTCTGATGGTCTGGGGTAGAAACAGCTGACTAGTGGTGTCTATTCAGCAGCCTGATGGTAGAAACAGCTGACTAGTGGTGTCTATTCAGCAGTCTGATGGTAGAAACAGCTGACTAGTGGTGTCTATTCAGCAGTCTGATGGTAGAAACAGCTGACTAGTGGTGTCTATTCAGCAGTCTGATGGTAGAAACAGCTGACTAGTGGTGTCTATTCAGCAGTCTGATGGTCTGGGGGTAGAAACAGCTGACTAGTGGTGTCTATCCAGCAGCCTGATGGTAGAAACAGCTGACTAGTGGTGTCTATTCAGCAGTCTGATGGTAGAAACAGCTGACTAGTGGTGTCTATTCAGCAGTCTGATGGTCTGGGGGTAGAAACAGCTGACTAGTGGTGTCTATTCAGCAGCCTGATGGTCTGAGGGTAGAAACAGCTGACTAGTGGTGTCTATTCAGCAGTCTGATGGTAGAAACAGCTGACTAGTGGTGTCTATTCAGCATTCTGATGGTAGAAACAGCTGACTAGTGGTGTCTATTCAGCAGCCTGATGGTAGAAACAGCTGACTAGTGGTGTCTATCCAGCAGCCTGATGGTAGAAACAGCTGACTAGTGGTGTCTATTCAGCAGCCTGATGGTAGAAACAGCTGACTAGTGGTGTCTATTCAGCAGCCTGATGGTCTGGGGTAGAAACAGCTGACTAGTGGTGTCTATCCAGCAGCCTGATGGTAGAAACAGCTGACTAGTGGTGTCTATTCAGCAGCCTGATGGTAGAAACAGCTGACTAGTGGTGTCTATCCAGCAGCCTGATGGTAGAAACAGCTGACTAGTGGTGTCTATTCAGCAGTCTGATGGTAGAAACAGCTGACTAGTGGTGTCTATTCAGCAGCCTGATGGTAGAAACAGCTGACTAGTGGTGTCTATTCAGCAGCCTGATGGTAGAAACAGCTGACTAGTGGTGTCTATTCTGCAGCCTGTTGGTAGAAACAGCTGACTAGTGGTGTCTATCCAGCAGGTGATGGTCTGATGGTAGAAACAGCTGACTAGTGGTGTCTATCCAGCAGCCTGATGGTAGAAACAGCTGACTAGTGGTGTCTATTCAGCAGTCTGATGGTAGAAACAGCTGACTAGTGGTGTCTATTCAGCAGTCTGATGGTCTGGGGGTAGAAACAGCTGACTAGTGGTGTCTATTCAGCAGTCTGATGGTCTGGGGGTAGAAACAGCTGACTAGTGGTGTCTATTCAGCAGCCTGATGGTCTGAGAAAAACAGCTGACTAGTGGTGTCTATTCAGCAGTCTGATGGTAGAAACAGCTGACTAGTGGTGTCTATTCAGCATTCTGATGGTAGAAACAGCTGACTAGTGGTGTCTATTCAGCAGCCTGATGGTAGAAACAGCTGACTAGTGGTGTCTATCCAGCAGCCTGATGGTAGAAACAGCTGACTAGTGGTGTCTATTCAGCAGCCTGATGGTAGAAACAGCTGACTAGTGGTGTCTATTCAGCAGCCTGATGGTCTGGGGTAGAAACAGCTGACTAGTGGTGTCTATCCAGCAGCCTGATGGTAGAAACAGCTGACTAGTGGTGTCTATTCAGCAGCCTGATGGTAGAAACAGCTGACTAGTGGTGTCTATTCAGCAGCCTGATGGTAGAAACAGCTGACTAGTGGTGTCTATTCAGCAGTCAGATGGTAGAAACAGCTGACTAGTGGTGTCTATTCAGCAGCCTGATGGTAGAAACAGCTGACTAGTGGTGTCTATTCAGCAGCCTGATGGTAGAAACAGCTGACTAGTGGTGTCTATTCAGCAGCCTGATGGTAGAAACAGCTGACTAGTGGTGTCTATTCCAGCAGGTTGATGGTCTGGGGGTAGAAACAGCTGACTAGTGGTGTCTATCCAGCAGTCTGATGGTAGAAACAGCTGACTAGTGGTGTCTATTCAGCAGTCTGATGGTAGAAACAGCTGACTAGTGGTGTCTATTCAGCAGCCTGATGGTCTGGGGGTAGAAACAGCTGACTAGTGGTGTCTATTCAGCAGTCTGATGGTCTGGGGGTAGAAACAGCTGACTAGTGGTGTCTATTCAGCAGCCTGATGGTCTGAGAAACAGCTGACTAGTGGTGTCTATTCAGCAGTCTGATGGTAGAAACAGCTGACTAGTGGTGTCTATTCAGCAGCCTGATGGTCTGATGGTAGAAACAGCTGACTAGTGGTGTCTATCCAGCAGTCTGATGGTAGAAACAGCTGACTAGTGGTGTCTATTCAGCAGTCTGATGGTAGAAACAGCTGACTAGTGGTGTCTATTCAGCAGCCTGATGGTCTGGGGGTAGAAACAGCTGACTAGTGGTGTCTATCCAGCAGCCTGATGGTAGAAACAGCTGACTAGTGGTGTCTATTCAGCAGCCTGATGGTCTGGGGGTAGAAACAGCTGACTAGTGGTGTCTATCCAGCAGCCTGATGGTAGAAACAGCTGACTAGTGGTGTCTATCCAGCAGTCTGATGGTAGAAACAGCTGACTAGTGGTGTCTATTCAGCAGCCTGATGGTAGAAACAGCTGACTAGTGGTGTCTATTCAGCAGCCTGTTGGTAGAAACAGCTGACTAGTGGTGTCTATCCAGCAGGTTGATGGTCTGGGGGTAGAAACAGCTGACTAGTGGTGTCTATCCAGCAGCCTGATGGTCTGGGGGTAGAAACAGCTGACTAGTGGTGTCTATCCAGCAGTCTGATGGTAGAAACAGCTGACTAGTGGTGTCTATCCAGCAGTCTGATGGTAGAAACAGCTGACTAGTGGTGTCTATTCAGCAGCCTGATGGTCTGGGGTAGAAACAGCTGACTAGTGGTGTCTATCCAGCAGTCTGATGGAAGAAACAGCTGACTAGTGGTGTCTATTCAGCAGCCTGATGGTAGAAACAGCTGACTAGTGGTGTCTATTCAGCAGCCTGATGGTAGAAACAGCTGACTAGTGGTGTCTATCCAGCAGTCTGATGGTAGAAACAGCTGACTAGTGGTGTCTATTCAGCAGTCTGATGGTCTGGGGGTAGAAACAGCTGACTAGTGGTGTCTATTCAGCAGCCTGATGGTAGAAACAGCTGACTAGTGGTGTCTATTCAGCAGTCTGATGGTAGAAACAGCTGACTAGTGGTGTCTATTCAGCAGTCTGATGGTAGAAACAGCTGACTAGTGGTGTCTATTCAGCAGTCTGATGGTAGAAACAGCTGACTAGTGGTGTCTATTCAGCAGCCTGATGGTCTGGGGGTAGAAACAGCTGACTAGTGGTGTCTATCCAGCAGTCTGATGGTAGAAACAGCTGACTAGTGGTGTCTATTCAGCAGTCTGATGGTCTGGGGTAGAAACAGCTGACTAGTGGTGTCTATTCAGCAGCCTGATGGTCTGGGGGTAGAAACAGCTGACTAGTGGTGTCTATTCAGCAGCCTGATGGTCTGAGGGTAGAAACAGCTGACTAGTGGTGTCTATTCAGCAGTCTGATGGTAGAAACAGCTGACTAGTGGTGTCTATTCAGCAGCCTGATGGTAGAAACAGCTGACTAGTGGTGTCTATTCAGCAGCCTGATGGTAGAAACAGCTGACTAGTGGTGTCTATCCAGCAGCCTGATGGTAGAAACAGCTGACTAGTGGTGTCTATTCAGCAGCCTGATGGTCTGGGGGTAGAAACAGCTGACTAGTGGTGTCTATCCAGCAGCCTGATGGTAGAAACAGCTGACTAGTGGTGTCTATTCAGCAGCCTGATGGTAGAAACAGCTGACTAGTGGTGTCTATCTCTGATGGTAGAAACAGCTGACTAGTGGTGTCTATTCAGCAGCCTGATGGTCTGGGGGTAGAAACAGCTGACTAGTGGTGTCTATCCAGCAGCCTGATGGTAGAAACAGCTGACTAGTGGTGTCTATTCAGCAGTCTGATGGTAGAAACAGCTGACTAGTGGTGTCTATTCAGCAGCCTGATGGTCTGGGGGTAAAACAGCTGACTAGTGGTGTCTATCCAGCAGCCTGATGGTAGAAACAGCTGACTAGTGGTGTCTATCCAGCAGTCAGCAGCTGACTGTGGTGTCTATGCAGTCTGATGGTAGAAACAGCTGACTAGTGGTGTCTATTCAGCAGCCTGATGGTAGAAACAGCTGACTAGTGGTGTCTATCCAGCAGTCTGATGGTAGAAACAGCTGACTAGTGGTGTCTATTCAGCAGCCTGATGGTAGAAACAGCTGACTAGTGGTGTCTATTCAGCAGCCTGATGGTAGAAACAGCTGACTAGTGGTGTCTATCCAGCAGTCTGATGGTAGAAACAGCTGACTAGTGGTGTCTATCCAGCAGCCTGATGGTCTGCTGGTAGAAACAGCTGACTAGTGGTGTCTATCCAGCAGCCTGATGGTAGAAACAGCTGACTAGTGGTGTCTATTCAGCAGCCTGATGGTCTGGGGGTAGAAACAGCTGACTCGTGGTGTCTATTCAGCAGCCTGATGGTAGAAACAGCTGACTAGTGGTGTCTATTCAGCAGCCTGATGGTCTGGGGGTAAAACAGCTGACTAGTGGTGTCTATTCAGCAGCCTGATGGTAGAAACAGCTGACTAGTGGTGTCTATTCAGCAGCCTGATGGTAGAAACAGCTGACTAGTGGTGTCTATTCAGCAGCCTGATGGTAGAAACAGCTGACTAGTGGTGTCTATCCAGCAGCCTGATGGTAGAAACAGCTGACTAGTGGTGTCTATTCAGCAGTATGATGGTAGAAACAGCTGACTAGTGGTGTCTATTCAGCAGCCTGATTGTCTGGGGGTAGAAACAGCTGACTAGTGGTGTCTATTCAGCAGCCTGATGGGGGTAGAAACAGCTGACTAGTGGTGTCTATCCAGCAGTATGATGGTAGAAACAGCTGACTAGTGGTGTCTATCCAGCAGTCTGATGGTAGAAACAGCTGACTAGTGGTGTCTATTCAGCAGCCTGATGGTCTGGGGGTAGAAACAGCTGACTAGTGGTGTCTATCCAGCAGCCTGATGGTCTGGGGGTAGAAATAGCTGACTAGTGGTGTCTATTCAGCAGCCTGATGGTAGAAACAGCTGACTAGTGGTGTCTATTCAGCAGCCTGATGGTAGAAACAGCTGACTAGTGGTGTCTATTCAGCATTCTGATGGTAGAAACAGCTGACTAGTGGTGTCTATTCCAGCAGCCTGATGGTAGAAACAGCTGACTAGTGGTGTCTATCCAGCAGCCTGATGGTAGAAACAGCTGACTAGTGGTGTCTATTCAGCAGTATGATGGTAG
Organism: Oncorhynchus tshawytscha; assembly: GCF_018296145.1. Lineage (NCBI taxonomy): Eukaryota > Metazoa > Chordata > Actinopteri > Salmoniformes > Salmonidae > Oncorhynchus > Oncorhynchus tshawytscha. Next base: position 5,684 of record NW_024608689.1, on the reverse strand, counting down.
AAACAGCTGACTAGTGGTGTCTATTCAGCAGTCTGATTGTCTGGGGGTAGAAACAGCTGACTAGTGGTGTCTATTCAGCAGCCTGATGGTCTGGGGGGGTAGAAACAGCTGACTAGTGGTGTCTATCCAGCAGTCTGATGGTAGAAACAGCTGACTAGTGGTGTCTATCCAGCAGTCTGATGGTAGAAACAGCTGACTAGTGGTGTCTATTCAGCAGCCTGATGGTCTGGGGGTAGAAACAGCTGACTAGTGGTGTCTATCCAGCAGCCTGATGGTCTGGGGGTAGAAACAGCTGACTAGTGGTGTCTATTCAGCAGCCTGATGGTAGAAACAGCTGACTAGTGGTGTCTATTCAGCAGTCTGATGGTAGAAACAGCTGACTAGTGGTGTCTATTCAGCAGCCTGATGGTAGAAACAGCTGACTAGTGGTGTCTATTCAGCAGCCTGATGGTAGAAACAGCTGACTAGTGGTGTCTATTCAGCATTCTGATGGTAGAAACAGCTGACTAGTGGTGTCTATCCAGCAGTCTGATGGTAGAAACAGCTGACTAGTGGTGTCTATCCAGCAGTCTGATGGTAGAAACAGCTGACTAGTGGTGTCTATTCAGCAGCCTGATGGTCTGGGGGTAGAAACAGCTGACTAGTGGTGTCTATCCAGCAGCCTGATGGTCTGGGGGTAGAAACAGCTGACTAGTGGTGTCTATTCAGCAGCCTGATGGTAGAAACAGCTGACTAGTGGTGTCTATTCAGCAGTCTGATGGTAGAAACAGCTGACTAGTGGTGTCTATTCAGCAGCCTGATGGTAGAAACAGCTGACTAGTGGTGTCTATTCAGCAGCCTGATGGTAGAAACAGCTGACTAGTGGTGTCTATTCAGCATTCTGATGGTAGAAACAGCTGACTAGTGTTGTCTATCCAGCATTCTGATGGTAGAAACAGCTGACTAGTGGTGTCTATCCAGCAGCCTGATGGTAGAAACAGCTGACTAGTGGTGTCTATTCAGCAGTATGATGGTCTGGGGGTAGAAACAGCTGACTCGTGGTGTCTATTCAGCAGCCTGATGGTAGAAACAGCTGACTAGTGGTGTCTATTCAGCAGCCTGATGTTCTGGGGGTAGAAACAGCTGACTAGTGGTGTCTATTCAGCAGCCTGATGGTAGAAACAGCTGACTAGTGGTGTCTATTCAGCATTCTGATGGTAGAAACAGCTGACTAGTGGTGTCTATTCAGCATTCTGATGGTAGAAACAGCTGACTAGTGGTGTCTATCCAGCAGCCTGATGGTAGAAACAGCTGACTAATGGTGTCTATTCAGCAGTATGATGGTAGAAACAGCTGACTAGTGGTGTCTATTCAGCAGTCTGATTGTCTGGGGGTAGAAACAGCTGACGAGTGGTGTCTATTCAGCAGCCTGATGGTCTGGGGGTAGAAACAGCTGACTAGTGGTGTATATCCAGCAGTATGATGGTAGAAACAGCTGACTAGTGGTGTCTATCCAGCAGTCTGATGGTAGAAACAGCTGACTAGTGGTGTCTATTCAGCAGCCTGATGGTCTGGGGGTAGAAACAGCTGACTAGTGGTGTCTATCCAGCAGCCTGATGGTCTGAAAGAAATAGCTGACTAGTGGTGTCTATTCAGCAGCCTGATGGTAGAAACAGCTGACTAGTGGTGTCTATTCAGCAGCCTGATGGTAGAAACAGCTGACTAGTGGTGTCTATTCAGCATTCTGATGAGAAACAGCTGACTAGTGGTGTCTATCCAGCAGCCTGATGGTAGAAACAGCTGACTAGTGGTGTCTATCCAGCAGCCTGATGGTCAGCTGACTAGTGGTGTCTGCAGTATGATGGTAGAAACAGCTGACTAGTGGTGTCTATTCAGCAGTCTGATTGTCTGGGGTAGAAACAGCTGACAAGTGGTGTCTATTCAGCAGCCTGATGGTCTGGGGGTAGAAACAGCTGACTAGTGGTGTCTATCCAGCAGCCTGATGATGGTAGAAACAGCTGACTAGTGGTGTCTATCCAGCAGTCTGATGGTAGAAACAGCTGACTAGTGGTGTCTATTCAGCAGCCTGATGGTCTGGGGGTAGAAACAGCTGACTAGTGGTGTCTATCCAGCAGTCTGATGGTAGAAACAGCTGACTAGTGGTGTCTATTCAGCAGTCTGATGGTAGAAACAGCTGACTAGTGGTGTCTATTCAGCAGTCTGATGGTAGAAACAGCTGACTAGTGGTGTCTATTCAGCAGCCTGATGGTAGAAACAGCTGACTAGTGGTGTCTATTCAGCAGCCTGATGGTAGAAACAGCTGACTAGTGGTGTCTATTCAGCATTCTGATGGTAGAAACAGCTGACTAGTGGTGTATATCCAGCAGTATGATGGTAGAAACAGCTGACTAGTGGTGTCTATCCAGCAGTCTGATGGTAGAAACAGCTGACTAGTGGTGTCTATTCAGCAGCCTGATGGTCTGGGGGTAGAAACAGCTGACTAGTGGTGTCTATCCAGCAGCCTGATGGTCTGGGGGTAGAAACAGCTGACTAGTGGTGTCTATTCAGCAGCCTGATGGTTGACTAGTGGTGTCTATTCAGCAGTCTGATGGTAGAAACAGCTGACTAGTGGTGTCTATTCAGCAGCCTGATGGTAGAAACAGCTGACTAGTGGTGTCTATTCAGCAGCCTGATGGTAGAAACAGCTGACTAGTGGTGTCTATTCAGCATTCTGATGGTAGAAACAGCTGACTAGTGGTGTCTATCCAGCAGTCTGATGGTAGAAACAGCTGACTAGTGGTGTCTATTCAGCAGCCTGATGGTAGAAACAGCTGACTAGTGGTGTCTATTCAGCAGTATGATGGTAGAAACAGCTGACTAGTGGTGTCTATTCAGCAGCCTGATGGTCTGGGGGTAGAAACAGCTGACTAGTGGTGTATATCCAGCAGTATGATGGTAGAAACAGCTGACTAGTGGTGTCTATCCAGCAGTCTGATGGTAGAAACAGCTGACTAGTGGTGTCTATTCAGCAGCCTGATGGTCTGGGGGTAGAAACAGCTGACTAGTGGTGTCTATCCAGCAGCCTGATGGTCTGGGGGTAGAAACAGCTGACTAGTGGTGTCTATTCAGCAGCCTGATGGTAGAAACAGCTGACCAGTGGTGTCTATTCAGCAGTCTGATGGTAGAAACAGCTGACTAGTGGTGTCTATTCAGCAGCCTGATGGTAGAAACAGCTGACTAGTGGTGTCTATTCAGCAGCCTGATGGTAGAAACAGCTGACTAGTGGTGTCTATTCAGCATTCTGATGGTAGAAACAGCTGACTAGTGTTGTCTATCCAGCATTCTGATGGTAGAAACAGCTGACTAGTGGTGTCTATCCAGCAGCCTGATGGTAGAAACAGCTGACTAGTGGTGTCTATTCAGCAGTATGATGGTAGAAACAGCTGACTAGTGGTGTCTATTCAGCAGTCTGATTGTCTGGGGGTAGAAACAGCTGACAAGTGGTGTCTATTAAGCAGCCTGATGGTCTGGGGGTAGAAACAGCTGACTAGTGGTGTCTATCCAGCAGTATGATGGTAGAAACAGCTGACTAGTGGTGTCTATCCAGCAGTCTGATGGTAGAAACAGCTGACTAGTGGTGTCTATTCAGCAGCCTGATGGTCTGGGGGTAGAAACAGCTGACTAGTGGTGTCTATCCAGCAGCCTGATGGTAGAAACAGCTGACTAGTGGTGTCTATTCAGCAGCCTGATGGTAGAAACAGCTGACTAGTGGTGTCTATTCAGCAGCCTGATGGTAGAAACAGCTGACTAGTGGTGTCTATTCAGCAGCCTGATGGTAGAAACAGCTGACTAGTGGTGTCTATTCAGCAGCCTGATGGTAGAAACAGCTGACTAGTGGTGTCTATTCAGCAGCCTGATGGTAGAAACAGCACTAGTGGTGTCTATTCAGCATTCTGATGGTAGAAACAGCTGACTAGTGGTGTCTATCCAGCAGTCTGAAGGTAGAAACAGCTGACTAGTGGTGTCTATTCAGCAGCCTGATGGTAGAAACAGCTGACTAGTGGTGTATATTCATCAGTATGATAGTAGAAACAGCTGACTAGTGGTGTCTATTCAGCAGCCTGATGGTCTGGGGGTAGAAACAGCTGACTAGTGGTGTCTATCCAGCAGCCTGATGGTAGAAACAGCTGACTAGTGGTGTCTATCCAGCAGCCTGATGGTGTAAACAGCTGACTAGTGGTGTCTATCCAGCAGCCTGATGGTAGAAACAGCCAACTAGTGGTGTCTATCCAGCAGTCTGATGGTAGAAACAGCTGACTAGTGGTGTCTATTCAGCAGCCTGATGGTCTGGGGTTAGAAACAGCTGACTAGTGGTGTCTATTCAGCAGCCTGATGGTAGAAACAGCTGACTAGTGGTGTCTATTCAGCATCCTGATGGTAGAAACAGCTGACTAGTGGTGTCTATCCAGCAGCCTGATGGTAGAAACAGCTGACTAGTGGTGTCTATCCAGCAGCCTGATGGTAGAAACAGCTGACTAGTGGTGTCTATCCAGCAGCCTGATGGTAGAAACAGCTGACTAGTGGTGTCTATTCAGCAGTCTGATGGTAGAAACAGCTAACTAGTGGTGTCTATCCAGCAGGCTGATGGTAGAAACAGTTTACCAGTGGTGTCTATTCAGCAGCCTGATGGTCTGAGTATAGAAACTTGTGGCCACTCTTTCAGTTTTTGCCATAAAGCTCCTGTACTGCCCATGTCTGAGGGATTGAAGCTGGGAGAACTGGGCGTGGCTCTGGTGGCTACGGTCCCTGATGATCTTTTTGGCCTTCCCGCAACACCTGGTGTTGTAGGTATCCTGTAGGGCAGGCAGAGAGCACCCAATGGTGTGTTCGCCTGCAGGTATCACCCTCTTAAGATCCTTGCGGTCCGCGGCGGTGGAGTTGCCGTACCAGGCTATGATGCAGCCTGACAGTATGCTCTCGGTGGTGCTCCTGTCGAACACTGTGATGCAGCCCGACCGTATGCTCTCAATGGTGCTCCTGTAGAACACTGTGATGCAGCCCGACCGTATGCTCTCAATGGTGCTCCTGTAGAACACTGTGATGCAGCCCGACAGTATGCTCTCAATGGTGCTCCTGTAGAACACTGTGATGCAGCCCGACCCTATGCTCTCAATGGTGCTCCTATAGAACACTGTGATGCAGCCCGACGTATGCTCTCGATGGTGCTTCTATAGAACACTGTGATGCAGCCCGACAGTATGCTCTCGATGGTGCTCCTGTAGAACATTGTGATGCAGCCCGACAGTATGCTCTCAATGATGCTCCTGTAGAACACTGTAATGCAGCCCGACAGTATGCTCTCGATGGTGCTCCTGTAGAACACTGTGATGCAGCCCAACTGTATGCTCTCGATGGTGCTCCTGTAGAGCACTGTGATGCAGCCCGACAGTATGCTCTCGGTGGTGCTCCTGTAGAACACCGTGATGCAGCCCGACAGCCTGACAGTATGCTCTCGATGGTGCTCCTGTAGAACATTGTGATGCAGCCCAACAGTATGCTCTCGATGGTGCTCCTGTAGAACACTGTGATGCAGCCCGACAGCCTGACAGTATGCTCTCGATGGTGCTCCTGTAGAACACTGTGATGCAGCCCAACAGTATGCTCTCGATGGTGCTCATGTAGAACACTGTGATGCAGCCCGACAG
>NW_024608688.1:0-74733 GCF_018296145.1 Oncorhynchus tshawytscha | reverse complement strand
CCTACATTAAAATGTCACTCCACAATAAAACAACAATCGCCACCTCATACTACTAATTGTAAACCCCAATCAATAGAGTTATGTGACACTGTAGACATACACAGTAAAGTAAAAACAAAATCTCCTGGCCAGTACGGGTATCGAACCCGCGACCTTCGCGTTATTAGCACGACGCTCTAACCAACTGAGCTAACCGGCCTCAGATAATGCTCATTCTACGAATAAAGGTGGAAATAAATACACCGTACTAAATAAGAGCTCAAGACATTCCATAACAAATTCATCACCTATTGAGAAATAAACATGGAGAAGAGCCCCTAAGCAAGCTGGTCCCGGGCTCTGTTCACAAACACACCCCACAGGGCTCCAGGACAGCAACACAATTATGTGTGTGGATGAAGCTCTTAATTTGGCATTGGGAAAACACGAGATGAACTGCTACAAACAAAGACCCGCGAAAGCTAAAGAACACTCCGTAATGTTCACAACGACATAAACTTTGAACTCGCGAAAATTGGGAGATGCGGTCAAGAAAAACTGCACGTTATATCATCGGACCGTGAATTTGAACGTGAATTATGCTCCTATTTCAGATGACTCTGATGTTTTTCGTACGATGTACCCAATGATTAATGAAAACGTGCTCGGTAGGTCTATGTCCTCATTGTGGTTTTACAGATGTGTTTAATAGGTCTTATTTACACACTTTATTTCAACATTTATGAAATTGATGTTGTATTTGGTAGCACGTATTAGTATTTCCTTCGCCTCCAACCCCTTTCGATGCGTGGAACGGATGTGGGCGGGGCTAGGTCTACACAAGGGTGCTAATTTAAATGTAAAAAAAACTCACGAAAGCCATGAGGCCGATACGTAAAGCTTATTAAAGATCAGTGATACTATCCTTCCTTTTCCCTAGAATTTCTATGAGTGTAATATTTACTGTAAAGTTTAATTGTTTATTTCCTTTGTATATTATCTACCTCACTTGCTTTGGCAATGTTAACACATGTTTACGATGCCAATAAAGCCCCTTGAATTGATTTGAATTGAATTGAGAAAGAGAGAGAGAGAGAGACAGTGAAAGAAACAGTGAAAGACAGAAAGAGAGAGTAAGGAGAGGAGAAAGACAGAAAGAAAGAGAGTAAGGAGTGGAGAAAGAGAGAGAGAGAAGGAGTGGAGAAAGACAGAAAGAGAGAGTAAGGAGTGGAGAAAGAGAAAGAGAGAGTAAGGAGAAAGAGAAAGAGAGAGTAAGGAGTGGAGAAAGAGAGAGTAAGGAGTGGAGAAAGAGAGAGAAAGGAGTGGAGAAAGACAGAAAGAGAGAGTAAGGAGTGGAGAAAGACAGAAAGAGAGAGAAAGACAGAAAGAGAGAGTAAGGAGTGGAGAAAGACAGAAAGAGAGAGAGTGGAGAAAGAGAGAGTAAGGAGAGAAAGACAGAAAGAGAGAGAAGGAGTGGAGAAAGACAGAAAGAGAGAGAAAGACAGAAAGAGAGAGTAAGGAGGAGAAAGAGAGAGTAAGGAGTGGAGAAAGACAGAAAGAGAGAGCAATGAGTGGAGAAAGAGAGAGAGTAAGGAGTGGAGAAAGACAGAAAGAGAGAGTAAGGAGAAAGGAGAAAGACAGAAAGAGAGAGTAAGGAGTGGAGAAAGACAGAAAGAGAGAGTAAGGAGAGAAAGACAGAAAGAGAGAGAAGGAGTGGAGAAAGAGAGAGAGTAAGGAGAAGAAAGACAGAAAGAGAGAGTAAGGAGGAGAAAGAGAAAGAGAGAGTAAGGAGAGAAGAGAGAAAGAGAGAGGAGAAAGAGAGAAAGAAAGAGAGAGTAAGGAGTGGAGAAAGACAGAAAGAGAGAGTAAGGAGTGGAGAAAGAGAGAAAGAGAGAGTAAGGAGTGGAGAAAGACAGAAAGGAGTGGAGAAAGACAGAAAGAGAGAGTAAGGAGTGGAGAAAGACAGAAAGAGAGAGTAAGGAGTGGAGAAAGACAGAAAGAGAGAGGAGAGAAAGAGAGAGTAAGGAGTGGAGAAAGACAGAAAGAGAGAGTAAGGAGTGGAGAAAGACAGAAAGAAAGAAGAGAGAAAGACAGAGAGAGAGAGTAAGGAGTGGAGAAAGAGAGAAAGAGAGAGAGAGTAAGGAGTGGAGAAAGACAGAAAGAGAGAGTAAGGAGTGGAGAAAGACAGAAAGAGAGAGTAAGGAGTGGAGAAAGACAGAAAGAGAGAGTAAGGAGTGGAGAAAGACAGAAAGAGAGAGTAAGGAGTGGAGAAAGAGAGAAGAAAGGAGAAAGACAGAAGAAAGAGAGTAAGGAGGAGAAAGAGAAAGAAGAGAAGGAGAAAGAAGAAAGAGAGAGTAAGGAGTGGAGAAAGACAGAAAGAGAGAGTAAGGAGTGGAGAAAGACAAAGAAAGAGAGAGAAAGACAGAAAGAGAGAGAAAGAGAAAGAGAGAGTAAGGAGGGAGAAAGACAGAAAGAGAGAGTAATGAGAAAGACAGAAAGAGAGAGTAAGGAGTGGAGAAAGAAAGAGAAAGAAGAGTAAGGAGTGGAGAAAGAGAGAGAGAGAAAGAGAGAGAAAAGGTGGAGAAAAAGAGAAAGAGAGAGTAAGGAGTGGAGAAAGACAGAAAGAGAGAGTAAGGAGTGGAGAAAGACAGAAAGAGAGTAAGGAGTGGAGAAAGAGGGTGCAGCTGTCTGCTGGCTCTTTACCTCCCTTTACTTATAGTGCCCTTCTCTAGTTAATGTGTGACCAAGTGAGCATGGGGAAAGGTTGGTGTGTGTGTGTGTGTGTGTGTTTGTGTGTGTGTGTATGTGTGTAAATAATGAATGAATCAAATGATTGATGGACCCGTCTATCTGTTTCTTCACCATTCTGTCTCTCTGTCTCTTAGTCCATGAAGTCCCTGTCCACCTTCCTTACTTGTACAATAAAAAACGAATGAAAACTCCTACAATGAAAAAAAACCTCCTACATTAAAATGTCACTCCACAATAAAACAACAATCGCCACCTCATACTACTAATTTAAAATGCACATTGTAAACCCCAATCAATAGAGTTATGTGACACTGTAGACATACACAGTAAAGTAAAAACAAAATCTCCTGGCCAGTACGGGTATCGAACCCGCGACCTTCGCGTTATTAGCACGACGCTCTAACCAACTGAGCTAACCGGCCTCAGATAATGCTCATTCTACGAATAAAGGTGGAAATAAATACACCGTACTAAATAAGAGCTCAAGACATTCCATAACAAATTCATCACCTATTGAGAAATAAACATGGAGAAGAGCCCCCTAAGCAAGCTGGTCCCGGGGCTCTGTTCACAAACACACCCCACAGGGCTCCAGGACAGCAACACAATTATGTGTGTGGATGAAGCTCTTAATTTGGCATTGGGAAAAACACGAGATGAACTGCTACAAACAAAGACCCGCGAAAGCTAAAGAACACTCCGTAATGTTCACAACGACATAAACTTTGAACTCGCGAAAAGTGGGAGATGCGGTCAAGAAAAACTGCCACGTTATATCATCGGACCGTGAATTTGAACGTGAATTATGCTCCTATTTCAGATGACTCTGATGTTTTTCGTACGATGTACCCAATGATTAATGAAAACGTGCTCGGTAGGTCTATGTCCTCTCATTGTGGTTTTACAGATGTGTTTAATAGGTCTTATTTACACACTTTATTTCAACATTTATGAAATTGATGTTGTATTTGGTAGCACGTATTAGTATTTCCTTCGCCTCCAACCCCTTTCGATGCGTGGAACGGATGTGGGCGGGGCTAGGTCTACACAAGGGTGCTAATTTAAATGTAAAAAAAACTCACGAAAGCCATGAGGCCGATACGTAAAGCTTATTAAAGATCAGTGATACTATCCTTCCTTTTCCCTAGAATTTCTATGAGTGTAATATTTACTGTAAAGTTTAATTGTTTATTTCCCTTTTGTATATTATCTACCTCACTTGCTTTGGCAATGTTAACACATGTTTACGATGCCAATAAAGCCCCTTGAATTGATTTGAATTGAATTGAGAAAGAGAGAGAGAGAGAGACAGTGAAAGAAACAGTGAAAGACAGAAAGAGAGAGTAAGGAGAGAAAGAGAAAAGACAGAAAGAGAGAGTAAGGAGTGGAGAAAGAAGAGAGTAAGGAGTGGAGAAAGACAGAAAGAGAGAGTAAGGAGTGGAGAAAGAGAGAGTAAGGAGTGGAGAAAGAGAGAGAAGGAGTGGAGAAAGAGAGTAAGGAGAGAAAGAGAGAAAGGAGTGGAGAAAGAGAGAGTAAGGAGTGGAGAAAGACAGAAAGAGAGAGTAAGGAGTGAGAAAGAAAGAGTAGAGTGGAGAAAGAGAGAGAGGAGAGTGGAGAAAGAGAGAGTAAGGAGTGGAGAAAGACAGAAAGAGAGAGTAAGGAGTGGAGAAAGACAGAAAGAGAGAGTAAGGAGTGGAGAAAGAGAGAGTAAGGAGTGGAGAAAGACAGAAAGAGAGTAATGAGTGGAGAAAGAGAGAGTAAGGAGTGGAGAAAGACAGAAAGAGAGAGTAAGGAGTGGAGAAAGACAGAAAGAGAGAGTAAGGAGTGGAGAAAGACAGAAAGAGAGAGTAAGGAGTGGAGAAAGACAGAAAGAGAGAGTAAGGAGTGGAGAAAGAAAGAGAGAGTAAGGAGAAAGAGAGAGAAAAAGACAGAAAGAAGAGAGTAAGGAGTGGAGAAAGAGAGAGTAAGGAGTGGAGAAAGACAGAAAGAGAGAGTAAGGAGTGGAGAAAGACAGAAAGAGAGAGTAAGGAGTGGAGAAAGACAGAAAGAGAGAGTAAGGAGAGGAGAAAGAGAGAAAGAGAGAGTAAGGAGTGGAGAAAGAGAGAGTAAGGAGTGGAGAAAGACAGAAAGAGAGAGTAAGGAGTGGAGAAAGACAGAAAGAGAGAGTAAGGAGTGGAGAAAGACAGAAAGAGAGAGTAAGGAGTGGAGAAAGAGAGAGTAAGGAGTGGAGAAAGACAGAAAGAGAGAGTAAGGAGTGGAGAAAGACAGAAAGAGAGAGTAAGGAGTGGAGAAAGACAGAAAGAGAGAGTAAGGAGTGGAAGAGAGAAAGACAGAAAGAGAGAGTAAGGAGTGGAGAAAGACAGAAAGAGAGAGTAAGGAGTGGAGAAAGAGAGAGTAAGGAGTGGAGAAAGAGAGAGTAAAGAGAGAAAAGAGAGAGTAAAGAGTGGAGAAAGAGAGGAGAGAGAGTAAGGAGTGGAGAAAGACAGAAAGAGAGAGTAAGGAGTGGAGAAAGAGAAAGAGAGAGTAAGGAGTGGAGAAAGAGAGAGTAAGGAGTGGAGAAAGAGAAAGAGAGAGTAAGGAGTGGAGAAAGAGAGAAAGAGAAGGAGTGGAGAAAGACAGAAAGAGAGAGTAAGGAGTGGAGAAAGACAGAAAGAGAGTAAGGAGTGGAGAAAGACAGAAAGAGAGAGTAAGGAGTGGAGAAAGACAGAAAGAGAGAGTAAGGAGTGGAGAAAGAGAGAGTAAGGAGTGGAGAAAGAGAGAGTAAGGAGAGAGAAAGAGAAAGAGAGAGTAAGGAGTGGAGAAAGACAGAAAGAGAGAGTAAGGAGTGGAGAAAGACAGAAAGAGAGAGTAAGGAGTGGAGAAAGACAGAAAGAGAGAGTAAGGAGTGGAGAAAGAAAGAGAGAAAGAGAGAAGAGAGAGTAAGGAGAAAGAAAGAAAGAGAGAGAAGAAAGAGGAGAAAGAGAGAAAGAGAGAGAGAAAGAGAGAGTAAGGAGAAAAGAAAGAGAGAAGGAGTGGAGAAAGACAGAAAGAGAGAGTAAGGAGTGGAGAAAGACAGAAAGAGAGAGTAAGGAGTGGAGAAAGAGAGAGTAAGGAGGGAGAAAGAGAGAGTAAGGAGAGGAGAAAGACAGAAAGAGAGAGTAAGGAGAGGAGAAAGAGAGAGAGAGAAAGACAGAAAGAGAGAGTAAGGAGTGGAGAAAGACAGAAAGAGAGAGTAAGGAGTGGAGAAAGACAGAAAGAGAGAGAAGAGTGGAGAAAGAGAGAAAGAGAGAGTAAGAGTGGAGAAAGAGAGAGTAAGGAGTGGAGAAAGAGAGAAAGGAGAAAAGAAAGAAGAGAGAGAAGGAGTGGAGAAAGAGAGAAAGAGAGAGTAAGGAGTGGAGACAGAAAGAGAGAGTAAGGAGAAAGAGAAAGAGAGAGTAAGGAGGAGAAAGACAGAAAGAGAGAGTAAGGAGTGGAGAAAGACAGAAAGAGAGAGTAAGGAGTGGAGAAAGACAGAAAGAGAGAGAAGGGAGAAAGACAGAAAGAGAGAAGAGAGAAAGAGAGATGGAGTGGAGAAAGACAGAAAGAGAGAGTAAGGAGTGGAGAAAGACAGAAAGAAAGACAGAGAGAAAGAGAGAAAGACAGAAAGAGAGAAAGAGAGAGTAAGGAGTGGAGAAAGACAGAAAGAGAGAGTAAGGAGAGGAGAAAGACAGAAAGAGAAAAGAGAGAGTAAGGAGTGGAGAAAGAAAGAGAGTAAGGAGTGGAGAAAGACAGAAAGAGAGAAAGGAGAAAGACAGAGAAAGAGAGAGTAAGGAGTGGAGAAAGACAGAAAGAGAGAGTAAGGAGTGGAGAAAGACAGAAAGAGAGAGTAAGGAGAAAGAGAAAGAGAGAGTAAGGAGTGGAGAAAGAGAGAAAGAGAGAGTAAGGAGTGGAGAAAGACAGAAAGAGAGAGTAAGGAGTGGAGAAAGAGAGAGTAAGGAGAGGAGAAAGAGAGAGTAAGGAGAGGAGAAAGACAGAAAGAGAGAGTAAGGAGTGGAGAAAGACAGAAAGAGAGAGTAAGGAGTGGAGAAAGACAGATAGAGAGAGTAAGGAGTGGAGAAAGACAGAAAGAGAGAGTAAGGAGTGGAGAAAGAGAGAGTAAGGAGTGGAGAAAGAGAGAGTAAGGAGTGGAGAAAGAGAGAGTAAGGAGTGGAGAAAGAGAGAAAGAGAGGAGAAAGAGAGAGGAGAAAGACAGAGAAAGAGAAAGAGAGAGTAAGAGAGGAGAGTGAGGAGAAAGACAGAAAGAGAAAGAGTAAGGAGTGGAAAGAAGAAAGAGAGAGTAAGGAGTGAGAAAGAAAGAGAGAGTAAGGAGAGAAAGAGAAAGAGAGAGAAGAGAGAGAGAGAAAGGAGAGGAGAAAGAGAGAGTAAGGAGTGGAGAAAGACAGAAAGAGAGAGTAAGGAGTGGAGAAAGACAGAAAGAGAGAGTAAGGAGAGAAAGACAGAAAGAGAGAGAAGAAAGAGTGGAAAGAGAAAGAGAGAGTAAGGAGTGGAAAGAAAGAGAGAGTAAGGAGTGGAGAAAGAGAAAGAGAGAAGAGAGAGAAAGAGAGAAAGAGAGAGTAAGGAGTGGAGAAAGAGAGAGTAAGGAGTGGAGAAAGAGAGAAAGGTGGAGAAAGACAGAAAGAGAGAGTAAGGAGTGGAGAAAGAGAGAGAGTAAGGAGTGGAGAAAGACAGAAAGAGAGAGTAAGGAGTGGAGAAAGACAGAAAGAGAGAGAAGGAGAGAAAGACAGAGAGAGAGTAAGGAGTGGAGAAAGAGAGAGTAAGGAGTGGAGAAAGACAGAAAGAGAGAGTAAGGAGTGGAGAAAGACAGAAGAGAGAAGGAGACAGAAAGAGAGTAAGGAGAGGAGAAAGACAGAAAGAGAGAGAAGGAGTGGAGAAAGACAGAAAGAGAAAGAGAGAGTAAGGAGTGGAGAAAGACAAAGAGAGAGTAAGGAGTGGAGAAAGAGAGAGAAGGAGTGGAGAAAGAGAGAAAGAAAAGAGGAGAAAGAGAGAGTAAGGAGTGGAGAAAGACAGAAGAAAGAGAAAGGAGGAGAAAGACAGAAAGAGAGAGTAAGGAGTGGAGAAAGAGAGTAAGAGTGGAGAAAGAGAAAGAGTGGAGAAAGAGAGAAAGAGAGAAAGAGAGAAAGAGAGAGTAAGGAGTGGAGAAAGACAGAAAGAGAGAGTAAGGAGTGGAGAAAGACAGAAAGAGAGAGTAAGGAGTGGAGAAAGACAGAAAGAGAGTAAGGAGTGGAGAAAGAGGGTGCAGCTGTCTGCTGGCTCTTTACCTCCCTTTACTTAGTGCCCTTCTCTAGTTAATGTGTGACCAAGTGAGCATGGGGAAAGGTTGGTGTGTGTGTGTGTGTGTGTGTGTGTGTGTGTGTGTGTAAATAATGAATGAATCAAATGATTGATGGACCCGTCTATCTGTTTCTTCACCATTCTGTCTCTCTGTCTCTTAGTCCATGAAGTCCCTGTCCTCCTTCCTTCCTTGTACAATAAAAAACGAATGAAAACTCCTACAATGAAAAAGAACTCCTACATTAAAATGTCACTCCACAATAACACAACAATCGACAACTCATAGTACTAATTTAAAATGCACATTGTAAACCCCAATCAATAGAGTTATGTGACACTGTAGACATACACAGTAAAGTAAAAACAAAATCTCCTGGCCAGTACGGGTATCGAACCCGCGACCTTCGCGTTATTAGCACGACGCTCTAACCAACTGAGCTAACCGGCCTTAGATAATGCTCATTCTACGAATAAAGGTGGAAATAAATACACCGTACTAAATAAGAGCTCAAGACATTCCATAACAAATCCATCACCTATTGAGAAATAAACATGGAGAAGAGCCCCCTAAGCAAGCTGGTCCCGGGGCTCTGTTCACAAACACACCCCACAGGGCTCCAGGACAGCAACACAATTATGTGTGTGGATGAAGCTCTTAATTTGGCATTGGGAAAAACACGAGATGAACTGCTATAAACAAAGACCCGCGAAAGCTAAAGAACACTCCGTAATGTTCACAACGACATCAACTTTGAACTCGCGAAAAGTGGGAGATGCGTTCAAGAAACACTGGCACATTTTATCATCGGACCCATTTTTGCCGGCTGAATGTACAAATACACCACTTATTGTGTATAGAAGAGGTCGCAATAGACGCGATAAATTGGTCCATGCCAACTGCCAATCACAAAAGAAAACCAGCCAGGCTCTTTTACGCCCTCTTCCAAATGGTAGCTATAAATGCAGAGGATGCGCACAGTGCAACAACATGATAAAGTGTGAATATCTCTGCCACCCACACAGGAAAATGATCCCAAATAAATGACATTATTACGTGTTCCACCACCCATGTTATTTACATTATTAAATGTCCATGTGGGCTCTGCTATGTCTGTAAAACCTCTCGCTCTCTCAAACAGAGAATCAGTGAACATAAACGTTCAACCAGGAGAAACGACAGGGATTATCCAGTAGCAGTACATTTCAATGACCTGAAGCATGATATTTCTACCTTTAGATTTTGTGGCACAGAGAAAGTTAAGATATCAGACAGGGGAGGAGATATAAATAATACTCTGAGTAAAAGAGAATGTTTTGTGATTTTCACCCTCCAGACATTATTTCCTAAAGGTCGTTATGATGAAATGCCTGTCTATGTTAAATCGTGATTTGAACGTGAATTATGCTCCTATTTCAGATGACTCTGATGTTTTTCGTACGATGTACCCAATGATGAATGAAAACGTGCTCGGTAGGTCTATGTCCTCATTGTGGTTTTACAGATGTGTTTAATAGGTCTTATTTACACACTTTATTTCAATATTTATGAAATTGATGTTGTATTTGGTAGCACGTATTAGTATTTCCTTCGCCTCCAACCCCTTTCGATGCGTGGAACGGATGTGGGCGGGGCTAGGTCTACACAAGGGTGCTAATTTAAATGTAAAAAACTCACGAAAGCCATGAGACCGATAAGTAAAGCTTATTAAAGATCAGTGATACTATCCTTCCTTTTCCCTAGAATTTCTATGAGTGTAATATTTACTGTAAAGTTTAATTGTTTATTTCACTTTTGTATATTATCTACCTCACTTGCTTTGGCAATGTTAACACATGTTTACCATGCCAATAAAGCCCCTTGAATTGATTTGAATTGAATAAGAGAGTAAGGAGAGGAGAAAGACAGAAAGAGAGAGTAAGGAGAGGAGAAAGAGAGAGTAAGGAGTGGAGAAAGACAGAAAGAGAGAGTAAGGAGTGGAGAAAGACAGATAGAGAGAGTAAGGAGTGGAGAAAGACAGAAAGAGAGAGTAAGGAGTGGAGAAAGAAAGAGTAAGGAGTGGAGAAAGACAGAAAGAGAGAGAAAGAGAGGAGAAAGAAAGAGAGAGAAGAAGAGAGTAAGGAAAGAGAGAGTAAGGGAGAAAGAGAGAAAGAGAGGAGAAAGAGAGAGTAAGGAGTGGAGAAAGACAGAAAGAGAGAGTAAGGAGAGAGAAAGAGAGAGTAAGGAGAGAAAGAGAGAGTAAGGAGTGGAGAAAGAGAGAGAAAGAGAGAGAAAGAGAGAGTAAGGAGTGGAGAAAGACAGAAAGAGAGAGAGTAAGGAGGGAGAAAGACAGAAGAGAGTAAGGAGTGGAGAAAGAGAGAGTAAGGAGAAAGAGAAAGAGAGAGTAGTAAGGAGAAAGAAGAGAGAAGGAGTGGAGAAAGAGAGAAAGAGAGAGAAAGAGTGGAGAAAGAGAGAGAGTGGAGAAAGAAAAGAGAGAGTAAGGAGAAAGACAGAAAGAGAGAGTAAGGAGTGGAGAAAGACAGAAAGAGAGAGAGTAGTGGAGAAAGACAGAAAGAGAGAGTAAGGAGTGGAGAAAGAGGGTGCAGCTGTCTGCTGGCTCTTTACCTCCCTTTACTTATAGTGCCCTTCTCTAGTTAATGTGTGACCAAGTGAGCATGGGGAAAGGTTGGTGTGTGTGTGTGTGTGTGTGTTGTGTGTGTGTGTGTGTGTGTGTAAATAATGAATGAATCAAATGATTGATGGACCCGTCTATCTGTTTCTTCACCATTCTGTCTCTCTGTCTCTTAGTCCATGAAGTCCCTGTCCACCTTCCTTACTTGTACAATAAAAACGAATGAAAACTCCTACAATGAAAAAAACCTCCTACATTAAAATGTCACTCCACAATAAAACAACAATCGCCACCTCATACTACTAATTTAAAATGCACATTGTAAACCCCAATCAATAGAGTTATGTGACACTGTAGACATACACAGTAAAGTAAAAACAAAATCTCCTGGCCAGTACGGGTATCGAACCCGCGACCTTCGCGTTATTAGCACGACGCTCTAACCAACTGAGC
This sequence comes from Oncorhynchus tshawytscha, assembly GCF_018296145.1. Classification (NCBI taxonomy): domain Eukaryota; kingdom Metazoa; phylum Chordata; class Actinopteri; order Salmoniformes; family Salmonidae; genus Oncorhynchus; species Oncorhynchus tshawytscha. The sequence goes on along the minus strand of NW_024608688.1, from coordinate 63,652 downwards.
TAACCGGCCTCAGATAATGCTCATTCTACGAATAAAGGTGGAAATAAATACACCGTACTAAATAAGAGCTCAAGACATTCCATAACAAATTCATCACCTATTGAGAAATAAACATGGAGAAGAGCCCCTAAGCAAGCTGGTCCCGGGCTCTGTTCACAAACACACCCCACAGGGCTCCAGGACAGCAACACAATTATGTGTGTGGATGAAGCTCTTAATTTGGCATTGGGAAAACACGAGATGAACTGCTACAAACAAAGACCCGCGAAAGCTAAAGAACACTCCGTAATGTTCACAACGACATAAACTTTGAACTCGCGAAAAGTGGGAGATGCGTCAAGAAAACTGCCACGTTATATCATCGGACCGTGAATTTGAACGTGAATTATGCTCCTATTTCAGATGACTCTGATGTTTTTCGTACGATGTACCCAATGATTAATGAAAACGTGCTCGGTAGGTCTATGTCCTCATTGTGGTTTTACAGATGTGTTTAATAGGTCTTATTTACACACTTTATTTCAACATTTATGAAATTGATGTTGTATTTGGTAGCACGTATTAGTATTTCCTTCGCCTCCAACCCCTTTCGATGCGTGGAACGGATGTGGGCGGGGCTAGGTCTACACAAGGGTGCTAATTTAAATGTAAAAAAAACTCACGAAAGCCATGAGGCCGATACGTAAAGCTTATTAAAGATCAGTGATACTATCCTTCCTTTTCCCTAGAATTTCTATGAGTGTAATATTTACTGTAAAGTTTAATTGTTTATTTCCTTTGTATATTATCTACCTCACTTGCTTTGGCAATGTTAACACATGTTTACGATGCCATAAAGCCCCTTGAATTGATTTGAATTGAATTGAGAAAGAGAGAGAGAGAGAGACAGTGAAAGAAACAGTGAAAGACAGAAAGAGAGAGTAAGGAGAGGAGAAAGACAGAAAGAGAGAGTAAGGAGTGGAGAAAGAGAGAGTAAGGAGTGGAGAAAGACAGAAAGAGAGAGAAGGAGTGGAGAAAGAGAGAGTAAGGAGTGGAGAAAGAGAGAGAAGGAGAGTGGAGAAAGAGAGTAAGGAGTGGAGAAAGAGAGAGTAAGGAGTGGAGAAAGAAAGAGAGTAAGGAGTGGAGAAAGACAGAGAGAAGAGAGAAAGAGAGAGTGGAGAAAAGAGAGAGAGAGTAGGAGTGGAGAAAGACAGAAAGAGAGAGCAATGAGTGGAGAAAGAGAGAGAAAGAGAGTGCAGAAAGACAGAAAGAGAGAGTAAGGAGTGGAGAAAGACAGAAAGAGAGAGTAAGGAGAAAAGAGAAAGAGAGAGTAAGGAGTGGAGAAAGACAGAAAGAGAGAGCAATGATGGAGAAAGAGAGAGTAAGGAGTGCAGAAAGACAGAAAGAGAGAGTAAGGAGTGGAGAAAGAGAAAGAGAGAGAAGGAGGGAGAAAGACAGAAAGAGAGAGTAAGGAGTGGAGAAAGACAGAAAGAGAGAGTAAGGAGTGGAGAAAGAGAGAAAGAGAGAGTAAGGAGAAAGAGAAAGAGAGAGTAAGGAGAAAGAGAAAGAGAGAGTAAGGAGTGGAGAAAGAGAGAGTAAGGAGGAGAAAGAGAAAGAGAGAAAGGAGTGGAGAAAGACAGAAAGAGAGAGAAGGAGTGGAGAAAGACAGAAAGAGAGAGTAAGGAGTGGAGAAAGAGAGAAAGAGGAGAGGAGAAAGAGAAAGAGAAAGAAGAAAGAGAGTAAGGAGAGAAAGACAGAAAGAGAGAGTAAGGAGTGGAGAAAGACAGAAAGAGAGAGAGTAAGGAGTGGAGAAAGAGAAAGAGAAGGAGTGGAGAAAGAGAGAAAGAGAGAAAGAAGAGGAGAGAACAGAAAGAGAGAGTAAGGAGTGGAGAAAGACAGAAAGAGAGAGTAAGGAGTGGAGAAAGACAGAAAGAGAGAGTAAGGAGTGGAGAAAGACAGAAAGAGAGAGTAAGGAGTGGAGAAAGAGAGAGTAAGGAGTGAGAAAGAGAGAAAAGAGAGAAAGAGAGAGTAAGAGTGGAGAAAGAGAGAGAGAAGGAGTGGAGAAAGACAGAAAGAGAGAGTAAGGAGTGGAGAAAGACAGAAAGAGAGTGGAGAAAGAGAAGAGAGTAAGGAGTGGAGAAAGAGAGAGTAAGGAGAGAAAGAGAAAAGAGAGAAAGGAGAGGAGAAAGACAGAAAGAGAGAGAGAGTAAGGAGTGGAGAAAAGACAGAAAGAGAGAGTAAGGAGTGGAGAAAGAGAGAAAGAGAGAGTAAGGAGAGAAAGAAAGAGAGAGTAAGGAGTGGAGAAAGAGAGAGAAGGAGAGAAAGAGAAAGACAGAAAGAGAGAGTAGGAGTGGAGAAAGACAGAAAAAGAGAGAGAGTAAGGAGTGGAGAAAGACAGAAGAGAGAGAGAAAGAAGAAAGACAGAAAGAGAGAGTAAGGAGTGGAGAAAGAGAGAAAGAGAGAGTAGAAAGAGAGAGAAAGAGAAAAGAGAGAGTAAGGAGTGGAGAAAGACAAAGAGAGAGAGAGAGAGAGAAAGAGAGAGAAGAGTGGAGAAAGACAGAAAGAGAGAGTAAAGGAGTGGAGAAAGAGAGAAAGAGAGAGAAAGAGTGGAGAAAGAGAGAGTAAGGAGGGAGGAGAAAGAGAGAGTAAGGAGAGGAGAAAGACAGAAAGAGAGAGTAAGGAGAGAAAGAAAGAGAGAGTAAGGAGAGAAAGACAGAAAGAGAGAGAAGAAGAAAGAGAGAGTAAGGAGTGGAGAAAGACAGAAAGAGAGAGTAAGGAGAGAAAGACAGAAAGAGAGAGTAAGGAGTGGAGAAAGACAGAAAGAGAGAGTAAGGAGTGGAGAAAGAGAGAGAGAAGGAGTGGAGAAAGAGAAAGAGAGTAAGGAGTGGAGAAAGAGAGAAAGAGAGAGTAAGGAGTGGAGAAAGAGAGAAAGAGAGAGAAGGAGTGGAGAAAGAGAAAGAGAGAAGGAGTGGAGAAAGAAAGAAGAGAGAGAGAGAGAGTAAGGAGAGAAAGACAGAAAGAGAGAGTAAGGAGTGGAGAAAGACAGAGAAGAGAAAGTAAGGAGAAAGAGAAAGAGAGAGTAAGGAGTGGAGAAAGACAGAAAGAGAGAGTAAGGAGTGGAGAAAGACAGAAAGAGAGAGTAAGGAGTGGAGAAAGACAGAAAGAGAGAGTAAGGAGTGGAGAAAGACAGAAAGAGAGAGTAAGGAGTGGAGAAAGACAGAAAGAGAGAGTAAGGAGAGGAGAAAGAGAGAGTAAGGAGTGGAGAAAGAGAGAGTAAAGGAGTGGAGAAAGAGAGAGTAAGGAGTGGAGAAAGAGAGAGTAAGGAGTGGAGAAAGACAGAAAGAGAGAGTAAGGAGTGGAGAAAGAGAGAAAGAGAGAGTAAGGAGTGGAGAAAGACAGAAAGAGAGAGTAAGGAGTGGAGAAAGAGAGAGTAAGGAGAGGAGAAAGAGAGAGTAAGGAGAGGAGAAAGACAGAAAGAGAGAGTAAGGGGTGGAGAAAGACAGAAAGAGAGAGTAAGGAGTGGAGAAAGACAGATAGAGAGAGAGAGTAAGGAGTGGAGAAAGACAGAAAGAGAGAGTAAGGAGTGGAGAAAGAGAGAGTAAGGAGTGGAGAAAGAGAGAAAGAGAGAAAGAGAGAGTAAGGAGTGGAGAAAGAGAGAAAGAGAGTAAGGAGGGAGAAAGAGAGAAAGAGAGAGTAAAAGAGAAAGAGAAAGAGAAAAGAGAGAAGGAGTGGAGAAAGAGAGAAAGAGAGAGTAAGGAGTGGAGAAAGAGAGAGTAAGGAGAGGAGAAAGAGAGGAGAAAGAGAGAGTAAGGAGAAAGACAGAAAGAGAGAGAAAGAGAGAGAGAGAAAGAGAGAGTAAGGAGAGGAGAAAGAAAGAAAAGAGAGAGAAGGAGTGGAGAGAGACAGAAAGAGAGAGTAGGAGTGGAGAAAGACAGAAAGAGAGAGAAGGAGTGGAGAAAGAGAAAGAGAGAGTAAGAGAGGAGAAAGAGAGAGAAAGAGAAGGAGAGAAAGAGAGAGTAAGGAGAAGAAAGAGAGAAAGAGAGAGTAAGGAGAGAGAAAGGAGTGGAGAAAGAGAGAGAAGGAGTGGAGAAAGACAGAAAGAGAGAGAAGGAGAGAAAGAGAGAGAAGGAGTGGAGAAAGACAGAAAGAGAGAGTAAGGAGTGGAGAAAGACAGAAAGAGAGAGTAAGGAGTGGAGAAAGACAGAAAGAGAGAGTAGGAGTGGAGAAAGAGAGAGAGAGTAAGGAGTGGAGAAAGACAGAAAGAGAGAGAAGGAGGGAGAAAGACAGAAAGAGAGAGTAAGGAGAGAAAGACAGAAAGAGAGAGAGAAGGAGAGGAGAAAGACAGAAAGAGAGAGTAAGGAGTGGAGAAAGACAGAGAGAGAGAGAGAGAAAGGAGTGGAGAAAGAGAGAGTAAGGAGAGAAAGAGAGAGAAGGAGTGGAGAAAGAGAGAAAGAGAGAGTAAGGAGTGGAGAAAGACAGAAAGAGAGAGTAATGAGTGGAGAAAGACAGAAAGAGAGAGTAAGGAGTGGAGAAAGAGAGAGTAAAGAGTGGAGAAAGACAGAAAGAGAGAGTAAGGAGTGGAGAAAGAGAGAAAGAGAGAGTAAGGAGTGGAGAAAGAAAGAGAGAGTAAGGAGTGGAGAAAGACAGAAAGAGAGTAAGGAGTGGAGAAAGAGGGGGCAGCTGTCTGCTGGCTCTTTACCTCCCTTTACTTAGTGCCCTTCTCTAGTTAATGTGTGACCAAGTGAGCATGGGGAAAGGTTGGTGTGTGTGTGTGTGTGTGTGTGTGTGTGTGTGTGTGTGTGTGTGTAAATAATGAATGAATCAAATGATTGATGGACCCGTCTATCTGTTTCTTCACCATTCTGTCTCTCTGTCTCTTAGTCCATGAAGTCCCTGTCCTCCTTCCTTCCTTGTACAATAAAAACGAATGAAAACTCCTACAATGAAAAAAACTCCTACATTAAAATGTCACTCCACAATAACACAACAATCGACAACTCATAGTACTAATTTAAAATGCACATTGTAAACCCCAATCAATAGAGTTATGTGACACTGTAGACATACACAGTAAAGTAAAAACAAAATCTCCTGGCCAGTACGGGTATCGAACCCGCGACCTTCGCGTTATTAGCACGACACTCTAACCAACTGAGCTAACCGGCCTCAGATAATGCTCATTCTACGAATAAAGGTGGAAATAAATACACCGTACTAAATAAGAGCTCAAGACATTCCATAACAAATCCATCACCTATTGAGAAATAAACATGGAGAAGAGCCCCCTAAGCAAGCTGGTCCCGGGGCTCTGTTCACAAACACACCCCACAGGGCTCCAGAACAGCAACACAATTATGTGTGTGGATGAAGCTCTTAATTTGGCATTGGGAAAACACGAGATGAACTGCTACAAACAAAGACCCGCGAAAGCTAAAGAACACTCCGTAATGTTCACAACGACATCAACTTTGAACTCGCGAAAAGTGGGAGATGCGTTCAAGAAACACTGGCACATTTTATCATCGGACCCATTTTTGCCGGCTGAATGTACAAATCCACCACTTATTGTGAATAGAAGAGGTCGCAATAGACGCGATAAATTGGTCCATGCCAACTGCCAATCACAAAAGAAAACCAGCCAGGCTCTTTTACGCCCTCTTCCAAATGGTAGCTATAAATGCAGAGGATGCGCACAGTGCAACAACATGATAAAGTGTGAATATCTCTGCCACCCACACAGGAAAATGATCCCAAATAAATGACATTATTACGTGTTCCACCACCCATGTTATTTACATTATTAAATGTCCATGTGGCCTCTGCTATGTCTATAAAACCTCTCGCTCTCTCAAACAGAGAATCAGTGAACATAAAAGTTCAACCAGGAGAAACGACAGGGATTATCCAGTAGCAGTACATTTCAATGACCTGAAGCATGATATTTCTACCTTTAGATTTTGTGGCACAGAGAAAGTTAAGATATCAGACAGGGGAGGAGATATAAATAATACTCTGAGTAAAAGAGAATGTTTTGTGATTTTCACCCTCCAGACATTATTTCCTAAAGGTCGTTATGATGAAATGCCTGTCTATGTTAAATCGTGATTTGAACGTGAATTATGCTCCTATTTCAGATGACTCTGATGTTTTTCGTACGATGTACCCAATGATTAATGAAAACGTGCTCGGTAGGTCTATGTCCTCATTGTGGTTTTACAGATGTGTTTAATAGGTCTTATTTACACACTTTATTTCAATATTTATGAAATTGATGTTGTATTTGGTAGCACGTATTAGTATTTCCTTCGCCTCCAACCCCTTTCGATGCGTGGAACGGATGTGGGCGGGGCTAGGTCTACACAAGGGTGCTAATTTAAATGTAAAAAACTCACGAAAGCCATGAGACCGATAAGTAAAGCTTATTAAAGATCAGTGATACTATCCTTCCTTTTCCCTAGAATTTCTATGAGTGTAATATTTACTGTAAAGTTTAATTGTTTATTTCACTTTTGTATATTATCTACCTCACTTGCTTTGGCAATGTTAACACATGTTTACCATGCCAATAAAGCCCCTTGAATTGATTTGAATTGAATAAGAGAGTAAGGAGAGGAGAAAGACAGAAAGAGAGAGTAAGGAGAGGAGAAAGAGAGAGTAAGGAGTGGAGAAAGACAGAAAGAGAGAGAAAGACAGAAAGAGAAGGAGTGGAGAAAGACAGAAGAGAGAGTAAGGAGTGGAGAAAGAGAGAGTAAGAGTGGAGAAAGACAGAAAGAGAGAGTAAGGAGTGGAGAAAGACAGAAAGAGAGAGAAGGAGTGGAGAAAGACAGAAAGAGAGAGTAAGGAAGGAGAGAAAGAGAGAGTAAGGAGTGGAGAAAGAGAGAAGTAAGGAGAGAAAGAGAAAGAGAGAGTAAGGAGTGGAGAAAGAGAGAGAGAAGAGAAAGAAAGAGAGAGTAAGGAGAGGAGAAAGAGAGAAAGAGAGAGAGAAGGAGTGGAGAAAGAGAGAAAGAGGAGTGGAGAAAGACAGAAAGAGAGAGTAAGGAGTGGAGAAAGACAGAAAGAGAGAGTAAGGAGTGGAGAAAGAGAGAGAGTAAGAGTAAAGAGAGTAAGGAGAGAAAGAGAGAGTAAGGAGTGGAGAAAGAGAGAGTAAGGAGGGAGAAAGAGAGAGTAAGGAGTGGAGAAAGAAAGAGAGAGAAGGAGAGAAAGAGAGAGAGGAGGAGAAAGACAGAGAGAGTAAGGAGTGGAGAAAGAGAGAGAAGAGAGAAAGAGAGAGAGAGTAAGGAGAGAAAGACAGAAAGAGAGAGTAAGGAGTGGAGAAAGAGAAAGAGAAGGAGTGGAGAAAGACAGAGAGTAAGGAGAAGAAAGACAGAAAGAGAGAGGAGAGAGAAAGAGAGAGGAGAAAGAGAAAGGAGAAAGACAGAAAGAGAGAGAAGAGTGGAGAAAGACAGAGAGAGAGTAAGGAGTGGAGAAAGACAGAAAGAGAGAGTAAGGAGTGGAGAAAGAGAGAAAGAGAGAGAAAGAGAGAGAAAGAGAGAGAAAGAGAGAGAAAGAGAGAAAGAGAGAGTAAGGAGTGGAGAAAGACAGAAAGAGAGAGTAAGGAGTGGAGAAAGACAGAAAGAGAGAGTAAGGAGTGGAGAAAGACAGAAAGAGAGAGTAAGGAGTGGAGAAGAAAGAGAGAGTAAGGAGTGGAAAGACAGAAAAGAGAGAGTAAGAGGAGAAAGAGAAAGAGAGAGTAAGGAGAAAGACAGAAAGAGAGAGTAAGGAGTGGAGAAAGACAGAAAGAGAGAGTAAGGAGTGGAGAAAGACAGAAAGAGAGAGTAAGGAGAAAGACAGAAAGAGAGAGTAAGGAGTGGAGAAAGAAAGAGAGAGAAGGAGTGGAGAAAGAGAGAGTAAGGAGAAAGACAGAAAGAGAGAGTAAGGAGTGGAGAAAGACAGAAAGAGAGAGTAAGGAGTGGAGAAAGACAGAAAGAGAGAGAAGGAGTGGAGAAAGAGAAAGAGAGAGTAAGGAGTGGAGAAAGACAGAAAGAGAGAGTAAGGAGTGGAGAAAGAGAGAGAGAGAGAGTAAGAGTGGAGAAAGACAGAAAGAGAGAGTAAGGAGTGGAGAAAGACAGAAAGAGAGAGTAAGGAGTGGAGAAAGACAGAAAGAGAGAGTAAGGAGTGGAGAAAGACAGAAAGAGAGAGTAAGGAGTGGAGAAAGACAGAAAGAGAGAGTAAGGAGTGGAGAAAGAGAAAGAGAGAGTAAGGAGTGGAGAAAGACAGAAAGAGAGAGTAAGGAGTGGAGAAAGAGAGAGTAAGGAGTGGAGAAAGAGAGAGTAAGGAGTGGAGAAAGACAGAAAGAGAGAGTAAGGAGTGGAGAAAGACAGAAAGAGAGAGAAGGAGAAGAAAGACAGAAAGAGAGAGTAAGGAGTGGAGAAAGACAGAAAGAAAGGAGTAAGGAGTGGAGAAAGACAGAAAGAGAGTAAGGAGTGGAGAAAGAGAGAGTAAGGAGTGGAGAAAGACAGAAAGAGAGAGTAAGGAGTGAAAGAGAAAGAGAGAGTAAGGAGTGGAGAAAGAGAGAGTAAGGAGTGGAGAAAGACAGAAAGAGAGAGTAAGGAGTGGAGAAAGACAGAAAGAGAGAGTAAGGAGTGGAGAAAGACAGAAAGAGAGAGTAAGGAGTGGAGAAAGACAGAAAGAGAGAGTAAGGAGTGGAGAAAGAGAGAGTAAGGAGTGGAGAAAGAGAGAGTAAGGAGTGGAGAAAGAGAGAGTAAGGAGTGGAGAAAGAGAGAGTAAGGAGTGGAGAAAGACAGAAAGAGAGAGTAAGGAGTGGAGAAAGAGAGAAAGAGAGAGTGGAGAAAGACAGAAAGAGAGAGTAAGGAGGAGAAAGAGAAGAGAGAAAGACAAAAGAGAGAGTAAGAGAGAAAGACAGAGAAGAGAGAGTAAGGAGTGGAGAAAGACAGAAAGAGAGAGTAAAGACAGAAAGAGAGAAGGAGTGGAGAAAGACAGAAAGAGAGAGTAAGGAGTGGAGAAAGACAGAAAGAGAGAGTAAGGAGTGGAGAAAGAGAGAGTAAGGAGGGAGAAAGAGAGAGTAAGGAGTGGAGAAAGAGAGAAAGAAGGAGAGAAGGAGAAAGAGAAAGAGAAGAGAGAGTGGAGAAAGACAGAAAGAGTAAGAGTAAAAGAGAGAAAGAGAAAGACAGAAAGAGAGAGTAAGGAGTGGAGAAAGAGAGTAAGGAGTGGAGAAAGACAGAAAGAGAGAGTAAGGAGAGGAGAAAGAGAGAGTAAGGAGTGGAGAAAGACAGAAAGAGAGAGTAAGGAGTGGAGAAAGACAGAGAGAGAGAGTAAGGAGTGGAGAAAGAGAGAGTAAGGAGTGGAGAAAGACAGAAAGAGAGAGTAAGGAGTGGAGAAAGACAGAAAGAGAGAGTAAGGAGTGGAGAAAGACAGAAAGAGAGAGAGTAGAAAGAGAGAGAAAGAAGAAAGAGAGAGTAAGGAGTGGAGAAAGAGAGAGTAAGGAGTGGAAGAAAGAGAGAGAAGGAGTGGAGAAAGACAGAAAGAGAGAGTAAGGAGTGGAGAAAGACAGAAAGAGAGAGTAAGGAGTGGAGAAAGAGAGAGAGAGTAAGGAGTGGAGAAAGACAGAAAGAGAGAGCAAGGAGTGGAGAAAGAGAGAGTAAGGAGTGGAGAAAGACAGAAAGAGAGAGTAAGACAGAAAGAGAAAGACAGAAAGAGAGAGTAAGGAGTGGAGAAAGAGAAAGAGAGAGTAAGGAGTGGAGAAAGAGAGAAAGAGAGAGTAAGGAGTGGAGAAAGAGAGAAAGAGAGAGTAAGGAGTGGAGAAAGACAGAAAGAGAGAGTAAGGAGAGGAGAAAGAGAGAGTAAGGAGAGGAGAAAGACAGAAAGAGAGAGTAAGGAGTGGAGAAAGAGAGAGTAAGGAGTGGAGAAAGACAGAAAGAGAGAGTAAGGAGTGGAGAAAGACAGAAAGAGAGAGTAAGGAGTGGAGAAAGAAAGAGTAGTAAGAGAGAAGAGAGAGAGTAAGAGAAGAAAGAAAGAGAGAGTAAGGAGTGGAGAAAGAGAGAGTAAGGAGTGGAGAAAGACAGAAAGAGAGAGTAAGGAGTGGAGAAAGAGAGAGTAAGGAGTGGAGAAAGACAGAAAGAGAGAGTAAGGAGTGGAGAAAGACAGAAAGAGAGAGTAAGGAGTGGAGAAAGAGAGAGTAAGGAGTGGAGAAAGAGAGAGTAAGGAGTGGAGAAAGACAGAAAGAGAGAGTAAGGAGTGGAGAAAGACAGAAAGAGAGAGTAAGGAGTGGAGAAAGACAGAAAGAGAGAGTAAGGAGTGGAGAAAGACAGAAAGAGAGTAAGGAGTGGAGAAAGACAGAAAGAGAGAGAGACAGAAAGAGAGAGAAGGAGGAGAAAGACAGAGAGTAAGGAGTGAGAAAGACAGAAAGAGAGAGTAAGGAGTGGAGAAAGACAGAAAGAGAGAAAGAGAGTAAGAGTGGAGAAAGAGAGAGTAAGAGTGGAGAAAGACAGAAAGAGAGAAAGAGAGAGTAAGGAGTGGAGAAAGACAGAAAGAGAGAGAGGAGGAGAGAAAGAGAGAGTAAGGAGTGGAGAAAGACAGAAAGAGAGAGTAAGGAGAGGAGAAAGACAGAGAGAGAGTAAGGAGTGGAGAAAGAGAAAGAGTAAGGGAGAGTGGAGAAAGACAGAAAGAGAGAGAAAAGGAGAAAGGAGAAAGACAGAAAGAGAGAGTAAGGAGTGGAGAAAGAAAGAGTAGAGGAGTGGAGAAAGACAGAAAGAGAGAGTAATGAGTGGAGAAGAAAGAGAGAGTAAGGAGTGGAGAAAGACAGAAAGAGAGAGTAAGGAGTGGAGAAAGACAGAAAGAGAGAGTAAGGAGGGAGAAAGAGAGAGTAAGAGAGGAGAAAGACAGAAAGAGAGAGTAAGGAGTGGAGAAAGACAGAAAGAGAGAGAAGAGTGGAGAAAGAGAGAAAGAGAAAGAGAAAGAGAAGAGGAGGAGAAAGAGAGAAAAGAGAGTAAGGAGAAAGACAGAAAGAGAGAGAGAAGGAGTGGAGAAAAGACAGAAAGAGAGAGTAAGGAGTGGAGAAAGACAGAAAGAGAGAGTAAGGAGTGGAGAAAGACAGAAAGAGAGAGTAAGGAGTGGAGAAAGAGAGAAGGAGAGAAAGAGAGAGTAAGGAGTGGAGAAAGAGAGAGTAAGGAGTGGAGAAAGACAGAAAGAGAGAGTAAGGAGACAGAAAGAGAGAGTAAGGAGTGGAGAAAGACAGAAAGAGAGAGTAAGGAGTGGAGAAAGACAGAAAGAGAGAGTAAGAGAGAAAGAGAGAGAAGGAGTGGAGAAAGACAGAAAGAAAGAGAGTAAGGAGTGGAGAAAGACAGAAAGAGAGAGAAAGAGAGTGGAGAAAGACAGAAAGAGAGAGTAAGGAGTGGAGAAAGAGAAAGAGAGAGTAAGGAGTGGAGAAAGAGAAAGAGAGAGTAAGGAGTGGAGAAAGACAGAAAGAGAGAGTAAGAAAGAGTGGAGAAAGAGAGAGTAAGGAGTGGAGAAAGAGAGAAAGAAGAGAGTAAGACAGAAAGAGAGAGTAAGGAGGGAGAAAGACAGAAAGAGAGAAGGAGTGGAGAAAGACAGAAAGAGAGAGTAAGGAGTGGAGAAAGAGAGAGAGTAGGAGGAGTGGAGAAAGACAGAAAGAGAGAGTAATGAGTGGAGAAAGAGAGAGTAAGGAGTGGAGAAAGACAGAAAGAGAGAGTAAGGAGTGGAAAAAGACAGAAAGAGAGAGTAAGGAGTGGAGAAAGAGAGAGTAAGGAGTGGAGAAAGAGAAAGAGAGAGTAAGGAGTGGAGAAAGACAGAAAGAGAGAGTAAGGAGTGGAGAAAGAGAGAGTAAGGAGTGGAGAAAGACAGAAAGAGAGAGTAAGGAGAGGAGAAAGAGAGAGTAAGGAGTGGAGAAAGAGAGAGTAAGGAGTGGAGAAAGACAGAAAGAGAGAGTAAGGAGTGGAGAAAGACAGAAAGAGAGAGTAAGGAGTGGAGAAAGAGAGAGTAAGGAGTGGAGAAAGACAGAAAGAGAGAAAGGAGTGGAGAAAGAGAGAGTAAGGAGTGGAGAAAGACAGAAAGAGAGAGTAAGGAGAAGAAAGACAAAGACAGAAAGAGAGAGTAAGGAGTGGAGAAAGAGAGAGTAAGGAGTGGAGAAAGACAGAAAGAGAGAGTAAGGAGAGAAAGAGAAAGAGAAAGAAAGACAGAGAGAGTAAGGAGTGGAGAAAGACAGAAAGAGAGAGTAAGGAGAGGAGAAAGAGAGAGTAAGGAGTGGAGAAAGACAGAAAGAGAGAGTAAGGAGTGGAGAAAGACAGAAAGAGAGAGTAAGGAGTGGAGAAAGACAGAAAGAGAGAGTAAGGAGTGGAGAAAGACAGAAAGAGAGAGTAAGGAGTGGAGAAAGAGAGAAGAGAGTAAGAGAGAAAGAGAAAGAGAGTAAGGAGGGAGAAAGAGAGAGTAAGGAGTGGAGAAAGAGAGTAAGGAGGGAGAAAAGACAGAAAGAGAGAGTAAGGAGAAAGAAAGAGAGAGAGTAAGGAGTGGAGAAAGAAGAAAGAGAGAGTAAGGAAGTGAGAAAGAGAGAAAGAGAGAGTAAGAGTGGAGAAAGACAGAAAGAGAGAGTAAGGAGTGGAGAAAGAGAGAGTAAGGAGTGGAGAAAGAGAGAGTAAGAGGAGAAAGACAGAGGAGTAAGGAGTGGAGAAAGAGAGAGTAAGGAGAAAGGAGAAAGACAGAAAGAGAGAGTAAGGAGTGGAGAAAGACAGAAAGAGAGAGTAAGGAGAGGAGAAAGAGAGAGTAAGGAGTGGAGAAAGACAGAAAGAGAGAAAGGAGTGGAGAAAGAGAGAGTAAGGAGAGAAAGAGAGAAAGAGAGAGAAAGGAGAAAGGAGAAAGAAAGACAGAAAGAGAGAGTAAGGAGTGGAGAAAGACAAAAGAGAGAGTAAGGAGTGGAGAAAGACAGAGTAAGAGAGAGTAAGGAGTGAGAAAGACAGAAAGAGAGAGTAAGGAGAAAGAGAAAGAGAGAGAAGAGTGGAGAAAGACAGAAAGAGAGAGTAAGGAGAGGAGAAAGAGAGAAAGAGGAGTAAGGAGAAAAGAGAGAGAAGTAAGGGAGAAAGACAGAAAGAGAGAGTAAGGAGTGGAGAAAGAGAGAAAGAGAGAGTAAGGGAGAAAGACAGAAAGAGAAAAGAGGAGAAAGAGAGTAAGGAGTGGAGAAAGACAGAAAAGAGAGAGTAAGGAGTGGAGAAAGAGAGAGTAAGGAGTGGAGAAAGAGAGAAAGAGAGAGAGAGAGTAAGGAGTGGAGAAAGACAGAAAGAGAGAGTAAGGAGTGGAGAAAGAGAGAGAAGGAGAGGAGAAAGACAGAAAGAGAGAGTAAGGAGTGGAGAAAGACAGAAAGAGAGAGTAAGGAAGGAGAGGAGAAAGAGAGAAAGAGAGGAGAAAGAGAGAAAGAGAGAGAAGAGAGAGTAAGGAGAAAGAGAAAGAGAGAGAAGGAGTGGAGAAAGACAGAAAGAGAGAGTAAGGAGTGGAGAAAGACAGAAAGAGAGAGTAAGGAGTGGAGAAAGACAGAAAGAGAGAGTAAGGAGAGAAAGAGAGAGTAAGAGTGGAGAAAGAGAGAGAGAGAGTAAGGAGTGGAGAAAGACAAGAGAGAGTAAGGAGTGGAGAAAGAGAGAAGTAAGGAGTGGAGAAAGACAGAAAGAGAGAGTAAAGGAGAGGAGAAAGAGAGAGTAAGGAGTGGAGAAAGACAGAAAGAGAGAGTAAGGAGTGGAGAAAGACAGAAAGAGAGTAAGGAGAGAGAGAAAGAGAAAGAGAGAGTAAGGAGTGGAGAAAGACAGAAAGAGAGAGTAAGGAGTGGAGAAAGAGAGAGAGTAAGGAGTGGAGAAAGAGAGAGTAAGGAGTGGAGAAAGAGAGAGTAAGGAGTGGAGAAAGAGAGAGTAAAGAGTGGAGAAAGAGAGAGTAAGGAGTGGAGAAAGAGAAAGAGAGAGTAAGGAGTGGAGAAAGACAGAAAGAGAGAGTAAGGAGTGGAGAAAGACAGAAAGAGAGAGTAAGGAGTGGAGAAAGAGAGAGTAAGGAGTGGAGAAAGAGAGAGTAAAGAGTGGAGAAAGAGAGAAAGAGAGAGTAAGGAGTGGAGAAAGAGAGAAAGAGAGAGTAAGGAGTGGAGAAAGAAAGAGAGAGTAAGGAGTGGAGAAAGACAGAAAGAGAGTAAGGAGTGGAGAAAGAGGGGGCAGCTGTCTGCTGGCTCTTTACCTCCCTTTACTTAGTGCCCTTCTCTAGTTAATGTGTGACCAAGTGAGCATGGGGAAAGGTTGGTGTGTGTGTGTGTGTGTGTGTGTGTGTGTGTGTGTGTGTGTAAATAATGAATGAATCAAATGATTGATGGACCCGTCTATCTGTTTCTTCACCATTCTGTCTCTCTGTCTCTTAGTCCATGAAGTCCCTGTCCTCCTTCCTTCCTTCTACAGTAAAAAACGAATGAAAACTCCTACAATGAAAAAAAACCTCCTACATTAAAATGTCACTCCACAATAAAACAACAATCGACACCTCATAGTACTAATTTAAAATGCACATTGTAAACCCCAATCAATAGAGTTATGTGACACTGTAGACATACACAGTAAAGTAAAAACAAAATCTCCTGGCCAGTACGGGTATCGAACCCGCGACCTTCGCGTTATTAGCACGACGCTCTAACCAACTGAGCTAACCGGCCTTAGATAATGCTCATTCTACGAATAAAGGTGGAAATAAATACACCGTACTAAATAAGAGCTCAAGACATTCCATAACAAATCCATCACCTATTGAGAAATAAACATGGAGAAGAGCCCCCTAAGCAAGCTGGTCCCGGGGCTCTGTTCACAAACACACCCCACAGGGCTCCAGAACAGCAACACAATTATGTGTGTGGATGAAGCTCTTAATTTGGCATTGGGAAAAACACGAGATGAACTGCTACAAACAAAGACCCATTTTACCGCGAAAGCTAAAGAACACTCCGTAATGTTCACAACGACATAAACTTTGAACTCGCGAAAAGTGGGAGATGCGTTCAAGAAACACTGGCACATTTTATCATCGGACCCATTTTTGCCGGCTGAATGTACAAATCCACCACTTATTGTGTATAGAAGAGGTCGCAATATACGCGATAAATTGGTCCATGCCAACTGCCAATCACAAAAGAAAACCAGCCAGGCTCTTTTACGCCCTCTTCCAAATGGTAGCTATAAATGCAGAGGATGCGCACAGTGCAACAACATGATAAAGTGTGAATATCTCTGCCACCCACACACAGGAAAACGATCCCAAATAAATGACATTATTACGTGTTCCACCACCCATGTTATTTACATTATTAAATGTCCATGTGGGCTCTGCTATGTCTGTAAAACCTCTCGCTCTCTCAAACAGAGAATCAGTGAACATAAACGTTCAACCAGGAGAAACGACAGGGATCATCCAGTAGCAGTACATTTCAATGACCTGAAGCATGATATTTCTACCTTTAGATTTTGTGGCACAGAGAAAGTTAAGATATCAGACAGGGGAGGAGATATAAATAATACTCTGAGTAAAAGAGAATGTTTTGTGATTTTCACCCTCCAGACATTATTTCCTAAAGGTCGTTATGATGAAATGCCTGTCTATGTTAAATCGTGATTTGAACGTGAATTATGCTCCTATTTCAGATGACTCTGATGTTTTTCGTACGATGTACCCAATGATGAATGAAAACGTGCTCGGTAGGTCTATGTCCTCATTGTGGTTTTACAGATGTGTTTAATAGGTCTTATTTACACACTTTATTTCAATATTTATGAAATTGATGTTGTATTTGGTAGCACGTATTAGTATTTCCTTCGCCTCCAACCCCTTTCGATGCTTGGAACGGATGTGGGCGGGGCTAGGTCTACACAAGGGTGCTAATTTAAATGTAAAAAACTCACGAAAGCCATGAGACCGATAAGTAAAGCTTATTAAAGATCAGTGATACTATCCTTCCTTTTCCCTAGAATTTCTATGAGTGAAATATTTACTGTAAAGTTTAATTGTTTATTTCCCTTTTGTATATTATCTACCTCACTTGCTTTGGCAATGTTAACACATGTTTACCATGCCAATAAACCCCTTGAATTGATTTGAATTGAATTGAGAGAGACAGAGAGAGACAGTGAAAGAAACAGTGAAAGACAGAAAGAGAGAGTAAGGAGAGGAGAAAGACAGAAAGAGAGAGTAAGGAGTGGAGAAAGACAGATAGAGAGAGTAAGGAGTGGAGAAAGACAGAAAGAGAGAGTAAGGAGTGGAGAAAGAGAGAGTAAGGAGTGGAGAAAGAGAGAGTAAGGAGTGGAGAGAGAGAAAGAGAGTAAGAGAAAGAGAAAGAGAGAGTAAGGAGAGAAAGAGAGAGTAAGGAGAGAAAGAGAGAAAGAGAGAGTAAGGAGTGGAGAAAGAGAGAGTAAGGAGTGGAGAAAGAGAAAGAGAGAGTAAGGAGTGGAGAAAGAAAGAGAGAGTAAGGAGTGGAGAAAGAGAAAGAGAGAGTAAGGAGTGGAGAAAGACAGAAAGAGAGAGTAAGGAGTGGAGAAAGACAGAAAGAGAGAGTAAGGAGTGGAGAAAGAGAGAGAGTAAGGAGTGGAGAAAGAGAGAAAGAGAGTGGAGAAAGAGTAGAGGAAGAGAGAGAGTAAGGAGAAAGAGAGAGTAAGGAGTGGAGAAAGACAGAAAGAGAGTAAGGAGTGGAGAAAGAGAGAGTAAGAGAGAAAGAAGGAGAAAGACAGAAAAGAGAGAGTAAGGAGTGGAGAAAGACAGAAAGAGAGAGTAAGGAGTGGAGAAAGACAGAAAGAGAGAGTAAGGAGAAAGGAGAAAGAGAAAGAGAGAGTAAGGAGTGGAGAAAGACAGAAGAGAGAGAGTGGAGAAAGACAGAAAGAGAGAAAGAGTGGAGAAAGAGAGAGTAAGGAGAAAGGAGAAAGACAGAAAGAAAGAGAGAGAGTAAGGAGTGGAGAAAGACAGAGTAAGAGAAAGAGAGAGTAAGAGTGGAGAAAGAGAGAGAAGGAGAGAAAGAGAGAGTAAGGAGAGGAGAAAGAGTGAGAGAGAGAGAGAGTAAGGAGTGGAGAAAGACAGAAAGAGAGTAAGGAGAAAGAGAGAGTAAGGAGTGGAGAAAGAGAGAGTAAGGAGTGGAGAAAGACAGAAAGAGAGTAATGAGTGGAGAAAGAAAGAGAGTAAGGAGTGGAGAAAGAGAGAGAGAGTAAGGAGTGGAGAAAGACAGAAAGAGAGAGAAAGAGAGAGTAAGAGTGGAGAAAGACAGAAAGAGAGAGTAAGGAGAGGAGAAAGACAGAAAGAGAGAGTAAGGAGAGAAAGAGAGAGTAAGGAGTGGAGAAAGACAGAAAGAGAGAGTAAGAGTGGAGAAAGAGAGAGTAAGGAGTGGAGAAAGACACAGAGAGAGAGTAAGGAGTGGAGAAAGACACAGAGAGAGAGTAAGGAGTGGAGAAAGAGAGAGTAAGGAGTGGAGAAAGACAGAAAGAGAGAGTAATGAGTGGAGAAAGAGAGAGTAAGGAGTGGAGAAAGAGAGAGTAAAGAGTGGAGAAAGAGAGAAAGAGAGAGTAAGGAGTGGAGAAAGAGAGAAAGAGAGAGTAAGGAGTGGAGAAAGACAGAAAGAGAGAGTAAGGAGTGGAGAAAGAGAGAGTAAGGAGAGGAGAAAGAGAGAGAGTAAGGAGAAAGAGAGAGAAGTAAGGAGAGGAGAAAGAGAGAGTAAGGAGTGGAAAAAGAGAAAGAGAGAGTAAGGAGTGGAGAAGGAGAGAGTAAGGAGTGGAGAAAGACAGAAAGAGAGAGTAAGGAGTGGAGAAAGACAGAAAGAGAGTAAGGAGTGGAGAAAGAGGGTGCAGCTGTCTGCTGGCTCTTTACCTCCCTTTACTTCGTGCCCTTCTCTAGTTAATGTGTGAACAAGTGAGCATGGGGAAAGGTTGGTGTGTGTGTGTGTGTGTGTGTGTGTGTGTGTGTGTGTGTGTGTGTGTGTGTGTGTGTGTTTGTGTGTGTGTATGTGCGTAAATAATGAATGAATCAAATGATTGATGGACCCGTCTATCTGTTTCTTCACCATTCTGTCTCTCTGTCTCTTAGTCCATGAAGTCCCTGTCCTCCTTCCTTCCTTGTACAATAAAAAACGAATGAAAACTCCTACAATGAAAAAAACCTCCTACATTAAAATGTCACTCCACAATAACACAACAATCGACAACTCATAGTACTAATTTAAAATGCACATTGTAAACCCCAATCAATAGAGTTATGTGACACTGTAGACATACACAGTAAAGTAAAAACAAAATCTCCTGGCCAGTACGGGTATCGAACCCGCGACCTTCGCGTTATTAGCACGACGCTCTAACCAACTGAGCTAACCGGCCTTAGATAATGCTCATTCTACGGATAAAGGTGGAAATAACAACACCGTACTAAATAAGAGCTCAAGACATTCCATAACAAATCCATCACCTATTGAGAAATAAACATGGAGAAGAGCCCCCTAAGCAAGCTGGTCCCGGGGCTCTGTTCACAAACGCACCCCACAGGGCTCCAGGACAGCAACACAATTATGTGTGTGGATGAAGCTCTTCATTTGGCATTGGGAAAAACACGAGATGAACTGCTACAAACAAAGACCCATTTTACTGCGAAAGCTAAAGAACACTCCGTAATGTTCACAACGACATCAACTTTGAACTCGCGAAAAGTGGGAGATGCGTTCAAGAAACACTGGCACATTTTATCATCCGACCCATTTTTGCCGGCTGAATGTACAAATCCACCACTTATTGTGAATAGAAGAGGTCGCAATATACGCGATAAATTGGTCCATGCCAACTGCCAATCACAAAAGAAAACCAGCCAGGCTCTTTTACGCCCTCTTCCAAAATGGTAGCTATAAATGCAGAGGATGCGCACAGTGCAACAACATGATAAAGTGTGAATATCTCTGCCACCCACACACAGGAAAACGATCCCAAATAAATGACATTATTACGTGTTCCACCACCCATGTTATTTACATTATTAAATGTCCATGTGGGCTCTGCTATGTCGGTAAAACCTCTCGTTCTCTCGAACAGAGAATCAGTGAACATAAAAGTTCAACCAGGAGAAACGACAGGGATTATCAAGTCGCTGAGAAAGACAGAAAGAGTAAGGAGTGGAGAAAGAGAGAGTAAGGAGTGGAGAAAGAGAGAGTAAGGAGTGGAGAAAGAGAGAGTAAGGAGTGGAGAAAGAGAGAGTAAGGAGTGGAGAGAGAGTAAGGAGTGGAGAAAGAGAGAGTAAGGAGTGGAGAAAGACAGAAAGAGAGAGTAAGGAGTGGAGAAAGAGAGAGTAAGGAGTGGAGAAAGACAGAAAGAGAGAGTAAGGAGTGGAGAAAGAGAGAGTAAGGAGTGGAGAAAGAGAGAGTAAGGAGTGGAGAAAGAGAGAGTAAGGAGTGGAGAAAGAGAGAGTAAGGAGTGGAGAAAGAGAGAGTAAGGAGTGGAGAAAGAGAGAGTAAGGAGTGGAGGAAGAGAGAGTAAGGAGTGGAGAAAGACAGAAAGAGAGAGTAAGGAGTGGAGAAGGAGAGAGTAAGGTGTGGAGAAAGACAGAAAGAGAGAGTAAGGAGTGGAGAAAGAGAGAGTAAGGAGTGGAGAAAGACAGAAAGAGAGAGTAAGGAGTGGAGAAAGAGAGAGTGAGGAGTGGAGAAAGAGGGTGCAGCTTTCTGCTGGCTTTTTACCTCTCTGTACTTAATGTCCTTCTCTAGTTAATGTGTGACCATGTGAGCATGGGGAAATGTAGGTGTGTGTGTGTGTGTGTGTGGACATGTTTAACTCTTATTGTGGAGACCAGAAGTCCCCTCAAAAATAGTAAACAAGAATTTGACCAACTGGGGACATTTTGTTAGTCCCCACGAGGTCAAATGCTATTTAGGGAAAATAGGATTTTGAATGGAGTCCCCACAAGTTTAGCTGATTAAGACTGTGTGTGTTTATGGCACTTGAGTGTTTTGTGTTTCCCTCCCTGAACTTTGAAACCTTTATGAGCCAATCAGCAACTGCTTCCCAGGACAAAACTAGTGTCACCTGCCACCTGTCCAGTAACCAAGGTTATCTGGGCAGGTAACCGTGACAACATAAATAATTCAGAAGGAGAGGGAGCCAGCCGCCTGACGGGAACAGGTGTCCTAGAGGGCTGGGCGCTGAGAGAGAGAGAGAGAGACAGAGCGAGAGAGAGAGAGAGAGAGAGAGAGAGAGAGAGAGAGAGAGAGACAGAGCGAGCGAGAGAGAGAGAGACAGAGAGAGAGAGACAGAGCGAGAGAGAGAGACAGAGAGAGAGACAGAGAGAGAGAGAGAGAGAGAGAGAGAGAGACAGAGACAGAGCGAGAGAGAGAGAGAGAGAGAGAGAGACGGGGGTGAAGGAGAGGCAACGGAGTGACACAGACGAAGAAAGCAGGTTGAGAAAACAAATGTCTAAAAAGAGGGTCTGTGAGAAAAGAGTCAAACGATAAGGAGAGAAAGAAAGCAGGAGTGAGGAGTGAAAAACAGCCCAACGGGGAGAATGGAACGGTTAGGCTAGAGGCCAGAGTCCAGAGTCCAGAGAGAAAAAGAAACTACGAGGGTGAATCAGGGAAAACTCCATTCCGGTCATGGAAGCAGAGCTGGAAGAAGAGGACGGGAGTTTCACTAACATCTCCCTCGCCGATGACAGACCTACAGGTAAGACAAACACACCTTTAATTACAAAGCTAGTAGCTCTGTCCATTCACCTACACACCTGTAGGGGAGAGGGGGGTACGTTGAGCCAAAGGACAAAGTTGAGCCACCCTTGTTTCTAGTTAACCACAGACAGACAGACACACACACACACACACTGTAAAGGCCTCATTCCCCCAGAGAGACAGACACACAGACACACACACACACTGTAAAGGCCTCATTCCCCCAGACAGACAGACACACAGACACACACACACACACACACACACACTGTAACGGCCTCATTCCCCCAGAGAGACAGAAACAAACACAAAGCTACAGAACACAGAGGTACTATAAGGTACAGAACATAGAGGTACTGTAAGCTACAGAACACAGAGGTACTATAAGGTACAGAACATAGAGGTACTATAAGCTACAGAACATAGAGGTACTATAACCTACAGAACATAGAGGTACTATAAGCTACAGAACATAGAGGTACTATAAGGTACAGAACACAGAGGTACTATAAGCTACAGAACATAGAGGTACTATAACCTACAGAACACAGAGGTACTATAAGGTACAGAACACAGAGGTACTATAAGCTACAGAACATAGAGGTACTATAAGGTACAGAACACAGAGGTACTATAAGGTACAGAACACAGAGGTACTATAAGCTACAGAACATAGAGGTACTATAAGGTACAGAACACAGAGGTACTATAAGCTACAGTACAGAACACAGAGGTACTATAAGGTACAGAACATAGAGGTACTATAAGGTACAGAATATAGAGGTACTATAAGCTACAGAACACAGAGGTACTAGAACCTACAGAACATAGAGGTACTATAAGCTACAGAATATAGAGGTACTATAAGGTACAGAACACTGAGGTAATATAAGCTACAGAACACAGAGGTACTATAAGGTACAGAACATAGAGGTACTATAACCTACAGAACACTGAGGTACTATAAGGTACAGAACCTTAGGACTAGAGGTACAGGACCTTAGGACTGGAGGTACTGAACCTTAGGAGTAGAGGTACAGGACCTTAGGACTAGAGGTACAGGACCTTAGGACTGGAGGTACTGAACCTTAGGAGTAGAGGTACAGAACCTTAGGACTAGAGGTACAGAACCTTAGGACTAGAGGTACAGAACCTTAGGACTAGAGGTACAGAACCTCAGGACTAGAGGTACAGGACCTTAGGACTGGAGGTACTGAACCTTAGGAGTAGAGGTACAGAACCTTAGGACTAGAGGTACAGGACCTTAGGACTGGAGGTACTGAACCTTAGGAGTAGAGGTACAGAACCTTAGGACTAGAGGTACAGACTGGGTAGGGTTGGCCAAGCAACAGTCTCACCTGGGTTGATCTTAGCTGCAGACAGAAGGAGACACATAAACCCTTCAAACTGGAGCACAGAGCAGAGAGTAACCAAGCACACTGATCCTGGTGGCTGTGATATGGTGTTGCCAACCGCTGCTGTTCGGCTAGCCTGTGTAGTTCACTACTCAGGGAGTGACCGAGAGACTGTCAGAGCTGCAGTGTGCGTGTGTTTACAGTGTCTGAGGCTGTACTATCGACACAAACAGATACAACCTTTCACAAACAATGTACGCATACAGACGCACACAGTGCTGCCACACCTAATGGGATATCAAATATCCTTCACGTTTTCCCTTCATCAGACTACTAGTCTACCTCTAGTGGAAGGAGCAAGTAGACAAGAAGGAGGGAATGAGGTCATACATGCGTATTGTTTCGGGGCCCCAATAAATGGTGGTGTTATATTTGGCTTCCGGCGGTGTCTCCCCCTGTCGGCCGCGTCGGTTCCTACACCCAGATAATGTGCGGACGTCCCATCGCCGACTGTCATACATGGAAATCCGCAGTGTCGTCCAGCACATAACAACGTTGTCCACACAAAACCCCGGCTAACGTTTTGACACAATATTTTTTTTTTTTTATTATAATCGAAGGGTAAGTGACTGACGTTTCAGAGGCTTGTCGTTGTTGAGAATCGCACGTCAATTATACGGATTTGACATATTTTCTGGGATTTTAGCTGTCTAACTTGCTACTGTAACGAGCATTGTGACTAACTACGACTTAGTTAGGTACACAAACTAACATCATAATATCGCGGTGATTAATGTGACAGCCGGTAGTTAGATACAGGAGTCGTTTTCTTGCTTCTCTGTAAAAGGTGAACATATCGTATGAACCAGCTAGATGGCTAACATTAGATTAGCCTGCTGCTATGCTAACTTACCAGCTGGCTGGGTGTGTTTAGTTACTGTAACAGCTAGAGAGACAGATAGCTGGCTGGGTGTGTTTAGTTACTGTAACAGATAGAGAGACAGATAGCTGGCTGGTCTTGGGTGTGTTTAGTTACTGTAACAGCTAGAGAGACAGATAGCTGGCTGGTCTTGGGTGTGTTTAGTTACTGTAACAGCTAGAGAGACAGATAGCTGGCTGGGGTGTGTTTAGTTACTGTATCAGCTAGAGAGACAGATAGCTGGCTGGGTGTGTTTAGTTACTGTAACAGCTAGAGAGACAGCTAGCTGGCTGGTCTTGGGTGTGTTTAGTTACTGTAACAGCTAGAGAGACAGATAGCTGGCTGGTCTTGGGTGTGTTTAGTTACTGTAACAGCTAGAGAGACAGATAGCTGGCTGGTCTTGGGTGTGTTTAGTTACTGTAACAGCTAGAGAGACAGATAGCTGGCTGGTCTTGGGTGTGTTTAGTTACTGTAACAGCTAGAGAGACAGATAGCTGGCTGGTCTTGGGTGTGTTTAGTTACTGTAACAGCTAGAGAGACAGATAGCTGGCTGGGTGTGTTTAGTTACTGTAACAGCTAGAGAGACAGATAGCTGACTGGGTGTGTTTAGTTACTGTAACAGCTAGAGAGACAGATAGCTGACTGGTCTTGGGTGTGTTTAGTTACTGTAACAGCTAGAGAGACAGATAGCTGGTCTGGGTGTGTTTAGTTACTGTAACAGCTAGAGAGACAGATAGCTGGCTGGTCTTGGGTGTGTTTAGTTACTGTAACAGCTAGAGAGACAGATAGCTGGCTGGTCTTGGGTGTGTTTAGTTACTGTAACAGCTAGAGAGACAGATAGCTGGCTGGTCTTGGGTGTGTTTAGTTACTGTAACAGCTAGAGAGACAGATAGCTGGCTGGTCTTGGGTGTGTTTAGTTACTGTAACAGCTAGAGAGACAGATAGCTGGCTGGTCTTGGGTGTGTTTAGTTACTGTAACAGCTAGAGAGACAGATAGCTGGCTGGTCTTGGGTGTGTTTAGTTACTGTAACAGCTAGAGAGACAGATAGCTGGCTGGTCTTGGGTGTGTTTAGTTACTGTAACAGCTAGAGAGACAGATAGCTGGCTGGTCTTGGGTGTGTTTAGTTACTGTAACAGCTAGAGAGACAGATAGCTGGGTCTTGGGTGTGTTTAGTTACTGTAACAGCTAGAGAGACAGATAGCTGGCTGGTCTTGGGTGTGTTTAGTTACTGTAACAGCTAGAGAGACAGATAGCTGGCTGGTCTTGGGTGTGTTTAGTTACTGTAACAGCTAGAGAGACAGATAGCTGGCTGGGTGTGTTTAGTTACTGTAACAGCTAGAGAGACAGATAGCTGGCTGGTCTTGGGTGTGTTTAGTTACTGTAACAGCTAGAGAGACAGATAGCTGGCTGGTCTTGGGTGTGTTTAGTTACTGTAACAGCTAGAGAGACAGATAGCTGGCTGGGTGTGTTTAGTTACTGTAACAGCTAGAGAGACAGATAGCTGGCTGGTCTTGGGTGTGTTTAGTTACTGTAACAGCTAGAGAGACAGATAGCTGGCTGGTGTGTTTAGTTACTGTATCAGCTAGAGAGACAGATAGCTGGCTTGTGTTTAGTTACTGTAACAGCTAGAGAGACAGATAGCTGGCTGGTCTTGGGTGTGTTTAGTTACTGTAACAGCTAGAGAGACAGATAGCTGGCTGGTCTTGGGTGTGTTTAGTTACTGTAACAGCTAGAGAGACAGATAGCTGGCTGGTCTTGGGTGTGTTTAGTTACTGTAACAGCTAGAGAGACAGATAGCTGGCTGGTCTTGGGTGTGTTTAGTTACTGTAACAGCTAGAGAGACAGATAGCTGGTCTGGGTGTGTTTAGTTACTGTAACAGCTAGAGAGACAGATAGCTGGCTGGTCTTGGGTGTGTTTAGTTACTGTAACAGCTAGAGAGACAGATAGCTGGCTGGTCTTGGGTGTGTTTAGTTACTGTAACAGCTAGAGAGACAGATAGCTGGCTGGTCTTGGGTGTGTTTAGTTACTGTAACAGCTAGAGAGACAGATAGCTGGCTGGTCTTGGGTGTGTTTAGTTACTGTGACAGATAGCTGGCTGGTCTTGGGTGTGTTTAGTTACTGTAACAGCTAGAGAGACAGATAGCTGGCTGGTCTTGGGTGTGTTTAGTTACTGTGACAGATAGAGAGACAGATAGCTGGCTGGTCTTGGGTGTGTTTAGTTACTGTAACAGCTAGAGAGACAGCTAGCTGACTGGTCTTGGGTGTGTTTAGTTACTGTAGCAGCTAGAGGACAGCTAGCTGGCTGGTCTTGGGTGTGTTTAGTTACTGTAGCTACTGTAACAGCTTTAGTTACTGACAGATAGCAGCTGGCTGGTCTTGGGTGTGTTTAGTTACTGTAACAGCTAGAGAGACAGATAGCTGGCTGGTCTTGGGTGTGTTTAGTTACTGTAACAGCTAGAGAGACAGATAGCTGGCTGGTCTTGGGTGTGTTGTTGTTTAGCTACTGTAACAGCTAGAGAGACTGCTAACATCATTTGTCATCTTGGCCTGTTATGTCTTCCTCTGTCTACTTGTTTGGGTATGTAGATGATGGTAGCCAGCTAACATAGTAGTACTGGTGTTCACTTATCTAGCTACCTTTATCCGCGTTGTTTGAGTTACTAGTCCGTTAGGCAGGTCGAGGAGTTACCTGGGGACCGTTAGTTGGAGACCAAGGGCTTTTTGGTTTCGGGACAGATGAGGTCTCTTTGAATGAGATGGCAGTGCGTCACTACAGACCCTGGTTCAGAGGTCTAAGGCACTGTGTCTCAGTGTTAGAGGCGTCACTACAGACCCTGGTTCAGCGGTCTAAGGCACTACAGTGTCTCACGTCACTACAGACCCTGGTTCAGAGGTCAGTGCTCACTACAGACCCTGGTTCAGTGGTCAGGTGTCAGACGGTCAAGGCACTGATCTCAGTGCTGAGTCACTACAGACCCTGGTTCAGCGGTCTGGCAGTAATAGAGCGTAAGGCTGCATCTCAGTGCTAGAGACGTCACTACAGACCCTGGTTCAGTGGTCGAAGGCACTGCATCTCAGTGCTAGAGACGTCACTACAGACCCTGGTTCAGCGGTCGAAGGCACTATATCTCAGTGCTAGAGACGTCACTACAGACCCTGGTTCAGCGGTCGAAGGCACTATATCTCAGTGCTAGAGGCGTCACTACAGACCCTGGTTCAGCGGTCTAAGGCACTGTGTCTCAGTGCTAGAGACGTCACTACAGACCCTGGTTCGATTCCAGGCTGTATCACCACCGGTCGTGATTGGGAGTCCCGTAGGGCGGCACACAATTGTCCCAGCGTCGTTAGGGTTTGGCCGGGGTAGGCCGTCATTGTAAATAATAATTTGTTCCTAACTGACTTACCCAGTTAAATAAAGATGTATAATATAAATCATATGATCTAACTATATGTTTCGCTCACCTTGATGTGTCTACAGGGGACAGAGGAACTGCAGTCCTGCTCACCAAACAGGACAACGAGGACTTCACCATGAACTGTCACATGGATGGTAATGAACAACAACACACCTGTCTGTCTGTCCGTCCGTACGTCTGTCTGTCTGTATGTCTGTCTGTGTTCAGTAATATAGCGTGTGTGTGTGTTCAGTAATAAAATCAAATCAAAATCAAATCAAATTTTTATTTGTCACATACACATGGTTATCAGATGTTAATGCGAGTGTAGCGAAATGCTTGTGCTTCTAGTTCCGACAATGCAGTAATAACCAACAAGTAATCTAACTAACAATTCCAAAACTACTATAGCGTGTGTGTGTGTTTAGTAATATAGCGTGTGTGTGTGTGTTCAGTAATATAGTGTGTGTGTGTGTGTTCAGTAATATAGTGTGTGTGTGTTTGTAATATATTGTGTGTGTGTTCAGTAATATAGTGTGTGTGTGTTCAGTAATATAGTGTGTGTGTGTGTGTTTCAGTAATATAGTGTGTGTGTTCACTAATATAGTGTGTGTTGTGTTTGTCAGGAGACATGGAGAACCAGGTTGAGATGGAGGAGAAGACGAGGCTCATCAACCAGGTGCTGGAGCTACAACACACACTGGAAGGTAACATCTCTCTCTGTTACACATCTCTCTCTGTTACACATCTCTCTCTGTTACACACATCTCTCTCTGTTACACACATCTCTCTCTGTTACACACATCTCTCTCTGTTACACACATCTCTCTCTGTTACACACATCTCTCTCTGTTACACACATCTCTCTCTCTGTTACACACATCTCTCTCTGTTACACACATCTCTCTCTCTGTTACACACATCTCTCTCTGTTACACACATCTCTCTCTGTTACACAGTGGAAGGTGTGTTCATGTCTCCTCTCTCTGTTACACAGTGGAAGGTGTGTTCATGTCTCCTCTCTCTGTTACACAGTGGAAGGTCTCTCTGTTACACACATCTCTCTCTGTTACACAGTGGAAGGTGTGTTCATCTCTCTCTGTTACACAGTGGAAGGTGTGTTCTCTTACACAGTGGAAGGTGTGTTCATCTCCTCTCTGTTACACAGTCTCTCTGTTACACACATCTCTCTCTCTGTTACACAGTCTCTCTGTGTTCATGTCTCTCTCTCTGTTACACAGTGGAAGGTGTGTTCATGTTACACAAGGTGTGTTCATCTCCTCTCTCTGTTACACAGTCTCTCTCTGTTCATGTCTCTCTCTCTCTGTTACACAGTCTCTGTGTTCATGTCTCTTTACACAGTGGAAGGTGTGTTCATGTCTCCTCTCTGTTACACAGTGGAAGGTGTGTTCATCTCTCTCTGTTACACAGTGGAAGGTCTGTCTCTCTGTTACACAGTGGAAGGTGTGTTCATGTCTCTCTCTCTGTTACACAGTGGAAGGTGTGTTCATGTCTCTCTCTGTTACACAGTGGAAGGTGTGTTCATGTCTCCTCTCTCTGTTACACAGTGGAAGGTGTGTTCATGTCTCCTCTCTCTGTTACACAGTGGAAGGTGTGTTCATGTCTCCTCTCTGTTACACAGTGGAAGGTGTGTTCATGTCTCCTCTCTCTGTTACACAGTGGAAGGTGTGTTCATGTCTCCTCTCTCTGTTACACAGTGGAAGGTGTGTTCATGTCTCCTCTCTCTGTTACACAGTGGAAGGTGTGTTCATGTCTCCTCTCTGTTACACAGTGGAAGGTGTGTTCATGTCTCCTCTCTGTTGGACACAGTGGAAGGTGTGTTCATGTCTCTCTCTCTGTTACACAGTGGAAGGTGTGTTCATGTCTCTCCTCTCTCTGTTACACAGTGGAAGGTGTGTTCAAGTGGAAGGTGTGTTCATGTCTCTCCTCTCTCTGTCAGTGAGGCTCCAGTTGTGTTACTCAGATGGAGCTGTGTCTTGTCCTAAATGGAAGGTGTCTCTGTTCTATCTTCAACACAGTTTAGTGTGGAATGGGGGTGTTCATATGTCTCTGTTACACAGTGGAAGGTGTGTTCATGTCTTTGGCATTGATGTTACTAAAACAGTGGAAGGTCTGTTCATGTCTGACAGTGGAAGAGTGTTCATCTCTCTCTCTGTTACACAGTGGAAGGTGGTTCATGTTACACAGGGATGTTACAGTGGGAGCCATCCTCTCTCTGTTACACAGTGGAAGGTGTGTTCATGTCTAGTCTGGGGGAGGAGTATTTGTCATTGTTACACAGTGGAAGGTGTGTTCATCTCTCTGGCTGTTACACAGTGGAAGGTGGTTCATGGGGGAAGGTGTGTTCATTGTGTTACTAAAACTGTCTACGGAGCCATCCTCTCTCTGTTACACAGTGGAAGGTGGTTCATGGGGGAGGAGTATTTGGCATGTTACCATTCTGTCTGGCACGGTGGAATAAGCCATCAGTCTCTCTGTGAGGCACAGTGGAAGGAGCTGGTTGATGTGGAATAAGCTTCAACATGTCTAGTCTGGGGGAGGAGTGTTGACCCATGACCATCCTCTCTTCAGTCTAGTCTGAGGCTTGAATAAGCTAAAACATTCAGTCTCCCTTCTAAAACTGACTCAGATGGATTTAAGGGTCTTGTCCAAAATGGCACCCTATTCCCTATGGGCCCTGGTCAAAAGTAGTGCACTGTGTAGGGAATAGGGTTCTATTTGGGACGTGTTTATATGTACTTTAATACAGCAGTTTGGTGCTGCTAAACATTCAGTCTAGTCTGGCAGGGAGGAGTATTTGTCATTGATGTGGAATAAGCTAAAACATTCAGTCTAGTCTGGCAGGGAGGAGTATTTGTCATTGATGTGGAATAAGCTAAAACATTCAGTCTAGTCTGGCAGGGAGGAGTATTTGGCATTGATGTGGAATAAGCTAAAACATTCAGTCTAGTCTGGCAGGGAGGAGTATTTGGCATTGATGTGGAATAAGCTAAAACATTCAGTCTAGTCTGGCAGGGAGGAGTATTTGGCATTGATGTGGAATAAGCTAAAACATTCAGTCTAGTCTGGCAGGGAGGAGTATTTGGCATTGATGTGGAATAAGCTAAAACATTCAGTCTAGTCTGGCAGGGAGGAGTATTTGGCATTGATGTGGAATAAGCTAAAACATTCAGTCTAGTCTGGCAGGGAGGAGTATTTGGCATTGATGTGGAATAAGCTAAAACATTCAGTCTAGTCTGGCAGGGAGGAGTATTTGGCATTGATGTGGAATAAGCTAAAACATTCAGTCTAGTCTGGCAGGGAGGAGTATTTGGCATTGATGTGGAATAAGCTAAAACATTCAGTCTAGTCTGGCAGGGAGGAGTATTTGTCATTGATGTGGAATAAGCTAAAACATTCAGTCTAGTCTGGCAGGGAGGAGTATTTGGCATTGATGTGGAATAAGCTAAAACATTCAGTCTAGTCTGGCAGGGAGGAGTATTTGGCATTGATGTGGAATAAGCTAAAACATTCAGTCTAGTCTGGCAGGGAGGAGTATTTGTCATTGATGTGGAATAAGCTATCAGGATGTTTCTGGTTCTGTATCGGTGTTTCATCCATCATTACTTAGGCCTCCCTGTCAAACTCTGTTGCACCCAGCCTTAAAAATAATTATCTAGGGGAAACACTGGTCTGTCTAGTTCTAAGTTCCGTACCTCTGTTGTTCCAGACCTGTCAGCACGTGTGGATGCGGTCAAAGAGGAGAACCTGAAGTTGAAGTCGGAGAACCAGGTTCTAGGCCAGTACATCGAGAACCTCATGTCGGCCTCCAGCGTGTTCCAAACCACCGACAACAAGAGCAAACGGAAGTAACCCACGGCGACCAAGGGGAGTTGAGACCACCTACAATAGCCTGGTAGCAGGTCTGTTTGTGCCGACACAAACCGGCATGATGGCACAGACAGACTGGCACTCAGGCTACCTGTAACATCTCCTCTCCCAAATGACAGCAGAGGAGGTAGAAGATGTTTGTGACCACAGTTCTAGGGACAGATATGGGCGTGTTCCAAATGGCAGATTATTTCCTAAGTAGTGCACAGAATGCCATAAGCTGATTAAAAGTAGTGTACTATGTAGTGAATAGGATGCCATAAGCTCTGGTTAAAAGTAGTGTACTATGTAGTGAATAGGATGCCATAAGCTCTGATTAAAAGTAGTGTACTATGTAGTGAATAGGATGCCATAAGCTCTGATTAAAAGTAGTGTACTATGTAGTGAATAGGATGCCATAAGCTCTGGTTAAAAGTAGTGAATAGGATGCCATAAGCTCTGGTTAAAAGTAGTGTACTATGTAGTGAATAGGATGCCATAAGCTCTGGTTAAAAGTAGTGTACTATGTAGTGAATAGGATGCCATGAGCTCTGGTTAAAAGTAGTGTACTATGTAGGGAATAGGATGCCATAAACTCTGATTTAAAAGTAGTGTACTATGTAGGGAATAGGATGCCATGAGCTCTGGTTAAAAGTAGTGTACTATGTAGGGAATAGGATGCCATAAGCTCTGGTGAGAAGTAGTGTACTATGTAGAGTAGTCTGATCCCAGATCTGTGGTTAGGGGGCAACTTCTAATTCCAGACCCCAAAATCCTCCCTCCACTCCAACTACACCCCTAAGAGTCCAGTTTACATTCTTGTTTGACCTCTTTTTACCCTCCTCCTAACATAAAACCCCCCCAACATGATTTAACTGTTTTTATAATTCATCTAATAATACTGTTTTGTGTTGTCATGTCAACGGCATCTCTAATGAGTTATGACATCAGACCTTTTTATTTTGGTGACTGGTTGGATGTGGAAGGAAACTGGACTTGTTGGATATGAATATGGCCAAACTCCTGGCCCCCAAATATGGATCAAACATATTGAATGACATGCCAATGTAATACAATAATATAATAACGCATCCCATCGACTGCTCTCTCTCATCTGATTGGTCAAAAGGTTACTAAGTGTCTGTTTTTTTTAAATTGTTGATCAACACAAAAACATTATGAAATATGATTCTGTATGACGTATTTTTTTTTAAGCAGTCCTACTAAGATACTCCGATGTGTGTTGTCATCTCTGGTATGCTACTCATTCCACCAGGAATGGGATTCGTCACCATGGAGTGCTGTGTGGAGTCAGTAGGGGAAGGAAAAAGCACAGTGAACGTGTAGGAAAGGGAGGATAGAGTGAGGGGAGGCAAGGGGAGGGAGGAAAGGGAGGATAGAGTGAGGGGACGGAGGAAAGGGAGGATGGAGTGAGGGGAGGGAGGAAAGGGAGGATAGAGTGAGGGGAGGGAGGGAGCGGAGGGAGTGAGGAAAGGGAGGGAGGAACGGGAGGATAAAGTGAGGGAGGACAGAAGAGAGCTCTGCTTTTTACAGTTAAGAACCTTGAGTGGTATTGATTAGAACACTCAGGCTGTAGAACACTCCGGAAGGTTCCGTCAGTGCATTAACACAGAGCTGCTGATAAGGAACGTTGTTATTCCTGCTTATGGTAATGGACTGTGGAAGCATGACTGTGCTGTCCTAGGCTGGTCATAGTAATGGACTATGGAAGCATGACTGTGCTGTCCTAGGCTGGTTATAGTAGAGAGAAATAAGGTAGGGGTCCAGCAAGAGATTCTATGAGAGCCTTTATCAGGGATGTGATCAGGACAACAGGTCAGTTTAAATTCTATTTGAATAGAGGACAAAATGGTCAGAAAGGCCTAATTAAAATCAGGAAGAATCACAACACTCAATTGTACGGAGATCGGCGTTTTGAGCAAGAGGTTCTACCAGAGAACCGTTCTATGGTTCTATTGGTTCCAGGTGCTAAAGGAAAAGATTGGGGAATATTGAGATGATTCCACTGCACTTCAATGCATCACGTTATTTATTTCAATTTAAAATTGTATTTTTTATTTTGTATTATGTTAAAAATTATATTGTATGTTCCACTGACTCTTGTTAGTCCCAAATGGCACCATATTCCCTATATAGTGCACGACTTTGGGCCTATAGGGCCCTGGTCAAAAGTAGTCTACTATCTAGGGAACAGAGTGCCAGTTTGGGACATTAAACTTAGTTTTTCCTTCAGGCATGTTGATAACACACACATCCTATGGAACTAACTGCCTGCTGTGTAGAAGTTTAGAGATTCTATGACTATGTTGCCTTTTAACACTTTTGTTTTAATAAAAAAATAAATAATTCTGATGCTTTTGTACGAGTCGGGAGTGTAACTCTGTATCAATATGGAAATGGAGTGAAGGAGACAAGGATAGAATGAAAGGAGACAAGATTAGGATAAAAGGCCTCTTGACATGTGAGATGCATCCTTAGTGAGAGATCTTGATTAGTTTATATAGGTTCTCTAGACGGCAGAGAAGTCTAGTGATTAGAGCGTTGGACTTGCAACCGAATCGAATCCCTGAGCTGACAAGGTACAAATCTGTCGTTCTGCCCCTGAACAAGGCAGTTAACCCACTGTTCCCCTGAACAAGGCAGTTAACCCACTGTTCCCCTGAACAAGGCAGTTAACCCACTGTTCCCCTGAACAAGGCAGTTAACCCACTGTTCCCCTGAACAAGGCAGTTAACCCACTGTTCCCCTGAACAAGGCAGTTAACCCACTGTTCCCCTGAACAGGCAGTTAACCCACTGTTCCCCTGAACAAGGCAGTTAACCCACTGTTCCCAGGCAGTTAACCCACTGTGAACAGGCAGTTAACCCACTGTTCCCCTGAACAAGGCAGTTAACCCACTGTTCCCTGAACAAGGCAGTTAACCCACTGTTCCCCTGAACAAGGCAGTTAACCCACTGTTCCCCTGAACAAGGCAGTTAACCCACTGTTCCCCTGAACAAGGCAGTTAACCCACTGTTCCCCTGAACAAGGCAGTTAACCCACTGTTCCCCTGAACAGGCAGTTAACCCACTGTTCCCCTGAACAAGGCAGTTAACCCACTGTTCCCCTGAACAAGGCAGTTAACCCACTGTTCCCCTGAACAAGGCAGTTAACCCACTGTTCCCCTGAACAAGGCAGTTAACCCACTGTTCCCCTGAACAGGCAGTTAACCCACTGTTCCCCTGAACAGGCAGTTAACCCACTGTTCCCCTGAACAAGGCAGTTAACCCACTGTTCCTGGGCTGTCATTGAAAATAAGAATGTATTCTTAACTGACTTGTCTATTTAAATAAAAGGTAAAAAAATAAATGAAAGAGTAGACCTTGTTCCAGTGCAACCCAGGAACGCTCTGTTCCCATCCAGAGGGTGATGTTCCCTTTCAAGGCCTCACTTCAGACAACTCCTTGGGTGGAGCAGCCGAGTACAACACTAGTCATAGTTAATCATGCAATGACTCAGCACTTCTCATGGACCCCAAACCAAACAGCACAATGACAAGTTAGCCTGAGAGCCAGTCTGTTTGACAGTGTTAAACCAACTCCTTGACAATGACAGATATGGGTTGGGCAAGACCACAAACAGATCTGGGACCAGGCTTTACAACAAGTACGACTAACTAGTAAGACTTTTATTGTATTAAATATTTAATTTTCCAAGAGCAATGTACAATTTGCAACTTATTGAAAACAGGGAAATATGCCTGGTTGTCGTACAAGAACAGAAGACATTTACTAGAAAAAGCTGGAGGAAACAGAACAAACAAAAATCAGAAATCTGCACATCTCTTTCCATACAAGACGGAATTGTTTATAATTCATTCCGGAACCGGAGTTTGGATATTCCGGAATACCCAGCTCCCTCGGGTGGAGAACAAGTTGTTTGTTCTGACGTAGGCTCACAATAAGCAAAACAGTGGTAAAACTAACTACAAATTATTAATATATATTTTTTTTAAACATCCAAAACATTTCCATTCACTCAAAAGAGAAAACTGCATTGTAATATTTTCTTCTGTTTTAAATTTAGCCGTAAAATGAACAAGAGGGAGAAGTTTCAAATAAATAGATACATTTTTATCAGTGCCGATTTTCAATCCTCAAGTTTTAAATCCATATAATTTAGTTAAAAAAACAATAACACAAAGAACTGACATATTTTGAACTTCCTTTTATAAGTTAATGATTGAAAAACAAACACTTATCAATCTAAAGTAGATGTCTAACCTTAAACCTGACGTAAGGCGCCTTCTTGTCTGAAAATATCCTTCTGTCTCTGTAGTGAAACTTTAAGACTGGTCCCAGATCTGTATATCTACATCCCAAATGGCACCCTATTCCCTATATAGTGCACAGCTTCTGACCAGAGGCACCCTATTCCCTATATAGTGCACAGCTTCTGACCAGAGGCACCCTATTCCCTATATAGTGCACAGCTTCTGACCAGAGGCACCCTATTCCCTATATAGTGCACAGCTTCTGACCGGAGGCACCCTATTCCCTACATAGTGCACTACTTTAGACCAGGTCCCATAGGGTAGTTCAATGTAAACGGGAACGGGGTGCCATTTGGGATGCCCAGTTTGTATTTTAGAGACAAGTCTTGTCACAATAATAGTCAGAGGAATTGCCTCCAACGACAAGCAGATCTGAGACCAGGAGAAACATGGCACCTTCAGTCACACAGCAGCAATACAGTAGCATGGCTATAGAGGTCTTCTCTCTCTGACCAGCCTATTCCCCATGTAGTTCACTACCTTTTAACACCTTATCCCCCATGTAGTGCCCTACTTTATAACACCTTATCCCCCCATGTAGTGCACTACTTTTTAACTCCTTATCCCCCATGTAGTGCACTACTTTTTAACTCCTTATCCCCCATGTAGTGCACTACTTTTTAACTCCTTATCCCCCATGTAGTGCACTACTTTTTAACTCCTTATCCCCCATGTAGTGCACTACTTTTTAACTCCTTATCCCCCATGTAGTGCACTACCTTTTAACACCTTATCCCCCATGTAGTGCACTACTTTTTAACTCCTTACCCCCCATATAGTGCACTACTTTTTAACACCTTATTCCCCCCATGTAGTACACTACTTTATAACTCCTTACCCCCATGTAGTGCACTACTTTATAACTCCTTATCCCCCCATGTAGTGCACTACTTTATAACTCCTTATCCCCCCATGTAGTGCACTACTTTTTAACTCCTTATCCCCCATGTAGTGCACTACTTTTTAACTCCTTATCCCCCCCATGTAGTGCACTACTTTTTAACTCCTTATCCCCCCCATGTAGTGCACTACTTTTTAACTCCTTATCCCCCCATGTAGTGCAATACTTTTTAACACCTTATCCCCCCATGTAGTGCACTACTTTTTAACTCCTTACCCCCCCATGTAGTGCACTACTTTGACCAAACCTCTTCTTCAGGGAATAGGGTGTCATTTGAGACACAAGCCAGAGAGAGCTGCCTTTTAACTCTAGTTTGAATAAAAATAATACTTCTGAAGCTTTACAAAATGTCAACAATAAACCAGAACTAGGAACTATAGTCAGGAAGACTGGAAGCTGAAGAGGAGAGGGGGGGTTAGAAAGTTGCAGCTGATGAAGAGGATGGGGGGAAGGAGGAAGGAGATGAGGGGGCATAGTATTCATTTTGGAAGAAAGGAGGGTTGGGGGGGTCAGGGTAGCCTCAATGGCCTTAGAGAGAGGCGTAACGGATAGAGAGAACATTTGACTGATGGGGGAGGAGGGGTAGTATCTTGGTCACTAGGACCACCAGAGGGCATGCAGAGAGGAGAGAGAGAGAGAGAGCGAGAGGAGGAGAGAGAAGGCTTCATTTGTTGTCGTTGGTCTTCATCAGTCTTTCCGTACCCTCCTCTTCCTCACGGCCTGTTTGTGTCCGTCGCCAACGCTGTGGCCCCCCTCGTCTGCCTCCACCTTCTGCTTGGAAACGAGGGATGAAAAAGAAGGGATGAATGAAAGACAAGGTGTCCCAATGTCTACTTTCTCCTGAAGTGTGCACTTGTTCCCTTCTTCCCACAAATCTAGAAGCATTGGATTGGAGGAGGACTAGTGGGGGTTTCCACCATATTTAGTAAACCAGTCATTTCAGTGAAGGGAAGTGAACAAGTGTACACTTTGGGAGGAAGGAGAGATAATCTGGGTGAAGCCAGAGTTTCAGAGGGTCAAATGTGTGAAACGAGTGACGTTTCGATCTTTCAGAAAACTAAGAGAGAGAACCTCAGCACTGACATCATCCGATGCTGCCTCATTGGACTTGGTCTCTTCTTCCTCCTCTCCTTCATCCTCCTCCTCCTCATCGTCCTCTTCATCTTCTACGCTGTCCCCTCCAGCTGCCCCACTCTCCTCCTCCGCCTTCTCTTTCTTCTCTTCTGAAAGAGAGAGGAAATATTAACTAAGAGGGAGAGGGGGAAGAAGAGGGGAGGAGAGAGAGAGGGGGAGGAAGAGACAGAGAGATAGGGGGTAGGGGGGAGGAAGAGAGAGAGAGAGAGGGGGGTAGCGGGGGGAGGAAGTGGGAGAGAGAGGGGGAGGAGCGAGAGGGAAAGAGGGAGAGAGAGGGGGAGGAAGAGGGAGAGAGAGGGGGAGGGAGAGAGAGATAGGGGGAAGAGAGAGGGGGAGAGAGGGAGAGAGAGGGGGAGGAAGAGGGAGAGAGGGGGAGAAGGGGAGAGAGGGAGAGAGAGAGGAGGGGGAGGAAGGGAGAGAGAGGGGGAGGAGAGAGGGAGAGAGAGGGGAGAGAGGAAGAGGGAGAGGAGGGGGAAGCGGGAAGAGGGAGAGAGGGGGAGGAAGAGAGAGAGGGAGAGAGGGGGGGGGGAGGAAGAGGGAGAGAGAGGGGGAGGGAGGAGAGAGGGGGTAGCGGGGGAGAGAGAGAGGGGGGAGGAGCGAGAGGGAAAGAGGGAGAGAGGGGGGAGGAAGAGGGAGAGAGAGGGGGAGGAAGAGGGAGGAGAGGGGGAGGAAGAGGGAGAGGGGGGGGAGGAAGAGGGAGAGAGAGGGGGGAGAGGAGGGGGAGGAAGGAGAGGGGGAGAGGAGAGAGGGGGAGGAAGAGGGAGAGAGAGGGGAGAGAAGGAAGGCAGAGAGAGGGGGAGGAAGCAGGAGAGAGGGGGAGGGAATAGGCAGAGAGAGGGGGGGAAGAGGGAGAGAGAGGGGGGGGGTGGAGAGAGGAGAGGGGAGGAGGGGGAGAGGGGGGTGGAGGAGAGAGGGGGGAGGAAGGGGAGGAATAGGGAGAGAGAGGGGGAGGAGGGAGAGAGAGGGGGGGAATAGGCAGAGAGAGGGGGGAATAGGCAGAGAGAGGGGGAGGAATAGGCAGAGAGGGGAGAATAGGCAGAGAGAGGGGAGGAAGAGGGAGAGAGAGGGGGAGGAGGAAGAGGGGGAGAGAGAGGGGGGGAGGAATAGGCAGGGAGAGGAAGAGGGGAGAGAGGGGGAGGAAGAGGGAGAGAGAGGGGGAGGAAGCGGAGGAGAGGGGGAGGAAGAGAGAGAGGGGGAGGGAGAGGAGAGAGGGAGAGGAGGGGGGGAGGAAGGAGCGAGAGGGAAAGAGGGAGAGAGATCTCATGTCTTCTCTCTGACCTGCAGGTTTTGGACTCTCAGTAGCTTTGGCCTTAGCTGCTTGGTCTCCCTTCTCCTCTTCTTCTTCTTCCTCCTCCTCCTCTTCATCATCCTCTTCCTCCTCCTCTTCTACATCGGGTTTAGGCGGGTCCACCTTCTTGTACACATAGTCATCATCTGATTTCTGTCAGAAAGAGAGTCAGAGAGAGAGTCAGAGAAAGGAGTCAGAGGGAGAGAGAGAGTCAGACAATGAGCTGGTGGTTAGATAGATAAATACCCTCCTAAGTACAAAGTGGAAGACAGAGGAGCCTCTTAAAGAAGAAGTTACAGGTCTGTGAGAAATCTTGCCTGTTTGTAGGTGACCAAATACTTATTTTCCACCATAATTTGCAAATCAATTCATTAAAAATCCTACAATGTGATTTTCTG
This sequence comes from Oncorhynchus tshawytscha, assembly GCF_018296145.1. Taxonomy (NCBI): domain Eukaryota; kingdom Metazoa; phylum Chordata; class Actinopteri; order Salmoniformes; family Salmonidae; genus Oncorhynchus; species Oncorhynchus tshawytscha. Next base: position 25,389 of record NW_024608688.1, on the reverse strand, counting down.
GATTTATTTTTCTCATTTTGTCCGTCATAGTTGAAGTGTACCTATGATGACAATTACAGGCCTCTCTCATCTTTTCAAGTGGGAGAACTTGCACAATTGGTGGCTGACTAAATACTTTTTTTGCCCCACTGTAGGAGTGTTGTTTGGCTGTATAGTGAATATGACAACAAGATGAATTGAATACGAAACAGACAAGAGCAGGAAACACCAGTTTGTGTGAGTAACAAGTCCGTAGTGTTGGTGTGTTACCTTGGGCCAGCAGAATAACACAGTCAGTCCTATGGGCAGACCAACAGTCAGTATGTAGACCACCCAGAGCCACGGTCTCTCCTCTGCTGCCATGGTCAACTGGGAAAACACACCCGGCTGGGGAGGGGAGGGGGGGATAATAAGCAAATATAACTGTGTGTGTTTATGTGAATGAACATTCAGTGAGGAAATATATAAAAAGTGTATGTCTGTGTTCTGCATGTTTGTAAACTCAGCAAAAAAACAAACGTCCTCTCACTGTCAACTGTGTTTACTTTCAGCCCTCACCCTCCGATCCAACAGGTCCCAGACGTGCCCTAGCCCTCACCCTCCTATCCAACAGGTCCCAGACGTGCCCTAGCCCTCACCCTCCTATCCAACAGGTCCCAGACGTGCCCTAGCCCTCACCCTCCTATCCAACAGGTCCCAGACGTGCCCAGCCCTCACCCTCCAATCCAACAGGTCCCAGACGTGCCCTAGCCCTCACCCTCCTATCCAACAGTTCCAAGACGTGCCCTAGCCCTCACCCTCCTATCCAACAGGTCCCAGACATGCCCTAGCCCTCACCCTCCTATCCAACAGGTCCCCAGACCTCCCCTAGCCCTCCCCTCCTATCCAACAGGTCCCAGACGTGCCCTAGCCCTCACCCTCCTATCCAAAAGACCCCAGACGTGCCCTAGCCCTCACCCTCCTATCCAACAGGTCCCAGACGTGCCCTGGCCCTCACCCTCCTATCCAACAGGTCCCAGACGTGCCCTAGCCCTCACCCTCCGATCCACCAGGTCCCAGACGTGCCCTAGCCCTCACCCTCCTATCCAACAGGTCCCAGACGTGCCCTGGCCCTCACCCTCCTATCCAACAGGTCCCAGACGTGCCCTAGCCCTCACCCTCCGATCCAACAGGTCCCAGACGTGCCCTAGCCCTCACCCTCCGATCCAACAGGTCCCAGACATGCCCTAGCCCTCACCCTCCGATCCAACAGGTCCCAGACGTGCCCTAGCCCTCACCCTCCTATCCAACAGGTCCCAGACGTGCCCTAGCCCCCACCCTCCTATCCACCAGGTCCCAGACGTGACCTAGCCCTCACCCTCCGATCCAACAGGTCCCAGACGTGCCCTAGCCCCCTAGCCCTCACCCTCTGATCCAACAGGTCCCAGACGTGCCCTAGCCCTCACCCCCTATCCAACAGGTCCCAGACGTGCCCTAGCCCTCACCCTCCTATCCAACAGGTCCCAGACGTGCCCTAGCCCCCACCCTCCTATCCAACAGGTCCCAGACGTGCTCTAGCCCTCACCCTCCGATCCAACAGGTCCCAGACGTGCCCTAGCTCTCACCCTCCGATCCAACAGGTCCCAGACGTGATCAATGGGACTGAGATCCGGGCTTTCGTTGGCCATGGCAGAACACTGATATTCCTGTCTTGCTGAAAATCACACACAGAACGAGCAGTATGGCTGGTGCCATTGTCATGCTGGAGGGTCATGTCAGGATGAGCCTGCAGGAAGGGTACCACATGAGGGAGGAGGATGTCTTCCCTGTAACGCACAGCGTTGAGATTGCCTGCAATGACAACAAGCTCAGTCCGATGATGCTGTGACACACCGCCCCAGACCATGACGGACCCTCCACCTCCAATCGATCCCCTCCAGAGTACAGGCCTCGGTGTAATGCTCATTCCTTCCTCACCCCTGGTGAGACAAAACCGCGACTCATCAGTGAAGAGCACTTTTGCCAGTCCTGTCTGGTCCAGCGACGGTGGGTTTGTGCCCATAGGCGACGTTGTTGCCAGTGATGTCTGGTGAGGACCTGCGTTACAACAGGCCTACAAGCCCTCAGTCCAGCCTCTCTCAGCCTATTGCGGACAGTCTGAGCACTGATGGAGGGATTGTGCGTTCCTGGTGTAACTCGGGCAGTTGTTGTTGCCATCCTGTACCTACCGATCCTGTGCAGATGTTGTTACACATTGTCTGCCACTGCGAGGATCATCAGCTGTCCATCCTGTCTCCCTGTAGAGCTGTCTTAGGCGTCTCACAGTACGGACATTGCAATTTATTGCCCTGGCCACATCTGCAGTTGTCATGCCTCCTTGCAGCATGCCTAAGGCACGTTCACGCAGATGAGCAGGGACCCTGGGCATCTTTCTTTGGGTGTTTTTCAGAGTCAGTAGAAAGGCCTCTTTAGTGTCCTAAGTTTTCATAACTGTGACCTTAATTGCCTACCATCTGTAAGCTGTTAGTGTCTTAACGACCGTTACACAGGTGCATGTTCATTAACTGTTTATGGGTCACTGAACAAGCATGAAAAACAGTGTTAAACCCTTTACAATGAAGATCTGTGTAGTTATTTGGATTTTTACGAATTATCTTTGAAAGACAGGGTCCTGAAAAAGGGACATTTCTTTTTTTGCTGAGTTTCTCTCATCGATCAGCCAACTTTTTATACAACATGTGTTTGTATGTGTTATATATATATCCATCTGTGTGTGTATGTATAAATGTACGCTGAGTGTGTGTGTGTGTGTCATACACACCTCGTTGGCACTAGCCACCAGTTTCTTGAGTCCCCAGCTGTCTCCAGCCCAGCGATCGGCCACCTCTTTATATGAAGTGATGATAAAGTTGTCGAAGTAGATCTCGGAGGTCATGGACCAGAGCTCCAGCCCCACGGCTCTGAACGACGTCATCTGGAACGGAGCCAGGTCCTCGAAGTAGTCCGGGTTCTGGATCTTACGCGGGCTCCACACACCCTGGGAGGGGAGAGGTCAAATGTTACAGGACAAGACACGCTTTAGTGTTCCCACACCCTGGGAGAGGAGAGGGGAGGGGCTCCACACACCCTGGGAGGGGAGGGGCTCCACACACCCTGGGAGGGGGAGGAGAGGGCTCCACACACCCTGGGAGGGGAGGGGCTCCACACACCCTGGGAGAGGGAGGGGGAGGGGCTCCACACACCCTGGGAGAGGAGAGTGGAGGGGCTCCACACACCCTGGGAGGGGAGGGGCCAAACCCTGGGAGGGGGACAAGGGGCTTTAGTGTTCCCACACCCTGGGAGGGGAGGGGGAGGGGCTCCACACACCCTGGGAGGGGAGAGGGAGGGGCTCCACACACCCTGGGAGGGGAGGGGCTCCACACACCCTGGGAGGGGAGGGGCTCCACACACCCTGGGAGGGGAGGGGCTCCACACACCCTGGGAGGGGCTCCACACACCCTGGGAGGGGAGGGGCTCCACACACCCTGGGAGGGGAGGGGCTCCACACACCCTGGGAGGGGAGGATCTCCACACACCCTGGGAGGGGAGGGGCTCCACACACCCTGGGAGGGGAGAGGAGGGGGGGGAGGGGCTCCACACACCCTGGGAGGGGAGGGGCTCCACACACCCTGGGAGGGGAGAGGAGAGGGGGGGAGGGGCTCCACACACCCTGGAAGAGGAGAGGGAGGGGCTCCACACACCCTGGGAGGGGAGGGAGAGGGGAGGGGCTCCACACACCCTGGGAGAGGAGAGTGGAGGGGCTCCACACACCCTGGGAGGGGAGAGTGGAGGGGCTCCACACACCCTGGGAGGGGAGAGGGGAGGGGCTCCACACACCCTGGGAGGGGAGAGGGGCTCCACACACCCTGGGAGGGGAGAGTGGAGGGGCTCCACACACCCTGGGAGGGACAAGTGGACTCCACACACCCTGGGAGGGGAGAGGGAGGGGCTCCACACACCCTGGGAGGGGAGAGGGGAGGGGCTCCACACACCCTGGGAGGGGAGAGGGGCTCCACACAGCCTGAGAGGGGAGAGGGGAGGGGCTCCACACACCCTGGGAGGGGAGAGGGAGAGGCTGAATATCAGCCTTATAGACCAACAACAAGACAGGGATCTCAGCCTTATAGACCAACAATAAGACAGGGATCTCAGCCTTATAGACCGACAATAAGACAGGGATCTCAGCCTTATAGACCGACAATAAGACAGGGATCTCAGCCTTATAGACCGACAATAAGACAGGGATCTCAGCCTTATAGACCGACAATAAGACAGGGATCTCAGCCTTATAGACCGACAATAAGACAGGGATCTCAGCCTTATAGACCGACAATAAGACAGGGATCTCAGCCTTATAGACCAACAATAAGACAGGGATCTCAGCCTTATAGACCGACAACAAGACAGGGATCTCAGCCTTATAGACCGACAATAAGACAGGGATCTCAGCCTTATAGACCGACAATAAGACAGGGATCTCAGCCTTATAGACCGACAATAAGACAGGGATCTCAGCCTTATAGACCGACAATAAGACAGGGATCTCAGCCTTATAGACCGACAATAAGACAGGGATCTCAGCCTTATAGACCGACACAACAGGACAGGGATCTCAGCCTTACAGACCGACAATAAGACAGGGATCTCAGCCTTACAGACCGACAACAAGACAGGGATCTCAGCCTTATAGACCGACAATAAGACAGGGATCTCAGCCTTATAGACCGAACAATAAGACAGGGATCTCAGCCTTATAGACCGACAATAAGACAGGGATCTCAGCTCTGAATATCAGCCTTATAGACCAACAATAAGACAGGGATCTCAGCCTTATAGACCAACAACAAGACAGGGATCTCAGGCTTATAGACCAACAATAAGACAGGGATCTCAGCCTTACAGACCGACAATAAGACAGGGATCTCAGCCTTACAGACCGATAATAAGACAGGGATCTCAGCCTTATAGACCGACAACAAGACAGGGATCTCAGCCTTATAGACCAACAATAACCTAATGAAACATGTGCCTTCAGGAAGGGATTATGTTACCTGGTAGTGGGGGTTGTCCACCAGAGGAGCCTTCCACTTGCCCTTGTACTGAGGGTTGTTGATGGTAGGGGGTTTCCACTGCCCACATCCAGGGGCTGTCTCACACACTGGGTTAGGAACCTGAGGGGCCTCCCACTCTCCATCCATCTCCTCATCCCTACAGAGAGATAAAGGAGAGCGAGAGATAAAAGAGAGACAGAGAGAGATGAGAGAGGGATGGTGAGAGGAGAGAGAGAAAGATGGTGAGAGGAGAGACAGAGAGATGGTGAGAGGAGAGATAAAGGAGAGAGATAGAGAGACAGAGAGATGGTGAGAGGAGAGATAAAAGAGAGCGATAGAGATAGTGAGAGGAGAGATATAGAGAGAGAGAGAGATGGTGAGAGGAGAGATAAAGGAGAGAGATGGTGAGAGAGGAGAGAGAGAGGTGGTGAGAGGAGAGATAAAGGAGAGAGATAGAGAGATGGTGAGAGGAGAGATAAAGGAGAGAGAGAGAGATGGTGAGAGAGGAGAAATAAAAGAGAACGAGAGATGGATGTAAAGTAATGAGAGAAAGACAGAAAAAGTAGAGTTACTCAACACATCTCTCTTCCCAAAACAAGCGTTTTTATTGATGTGTGTGTTCACTGTGTTTACCAGTCGTCTGGTTTGTCGGCGGCGGGGTCGGCTACAAACTCAGGCTCGTCGTCTAGCCATCCCTCTGGCTTCACAGCATCAGGGTCCTGGATCGTAGCCGGAGCCTCCTCATCCCTGGAACACAAGATGCCAAATGGTTTGGCATTAAAAACCAAGCACGTTGCTCAACATTAGGCACAATATGTAGAAATCACAAACACCATCACATGGCTGCAAAAAAAATCACAATAGTTTTGCATCATTTTCAGTTTGTGACAAAACAAATGTAGAGAATCATTGTACCATCTAAACCTCTGTGACAGCTGGTGGACAAAAAATACAAAGTTTTAAAAACTCAACTTAAGGGCAGGAAGCATAGAAATGGCACATACAGAACATATCTACCCTTCATCAGACTTCCAATGATAGATATACACTCAGTGGACAGTTTATTAGGTACACCCATCTAATACTGGGTCGGGGCCCCCTTTGCCTCCAGAACAGCCGGAATTCTTTCGGGGCGTTGAAAACATTGCTCAATTGTTATCAGGGGGACTGAATGTGTGCCAGGAAAACCAGCCACACCACGTGACTCGTTGTCTTGAATGGGGTGGTGTACCTAATAAACTGACCACGGAGTGTAAACTCACATCTCTATGTGAATTTGGTCGGGTGGCCTACAGAGCTACATGATACAGCTTTAATAGACGCGTTATATCTACAGTCCTTAAAGAAGTTACGTTTAAAAATATAAGCACAAATCCTTCAGAACTAGAGACTCTTCCTCAGTCATGCCTGCCAACACCTGGTTTTCTTTTAGTCACGACCCCCCCCAAAAAAAAAAAAAACAAAAAAAAAGTGGTGTTGAAGTTGAACCCACCAGTTGTCAGGTTTGACAGCCTCTGGGTCTGGTATCTTGGCCCTCTCGTCCCAGTCTTCAGGTTTAGAGTCAGTGGGATCGTCTATCTCCTTGGTGGGGTTAACAGGAGGAACCACATCATGAAGCAGAGAGCCACGACTGACACTGCTCTGGTCTACCAGGATCTCATAGCTGTTGTCTGGGTTCAGGACTGGATGGGGGAGAGAGAGAGAGGGAGAGAGAGAGGGAGGGAGAGAGAGAGAGGGAGGGAGAGAGGAGAGGGAGGAGAGAGAGAGAGAGAGAGAGAGAGGGAGAGAGAGGGAGAGAGAGGGGGGGGAGAGAGAGAGGGAGGGGAGAGAGAGGGGAGGGGGGAGAGAGAGAGAGGGAGGGGGAGAGAGAGGGAGGGGGAGAGAGGGGGGGGAGAGGGAGAGAGAGAGAGGGGAGAGAGAGAGAGGGAGGGGGAGAGAGAGGGAGGGAGGAGAGGAGGAGGGAGAGAGGGGAGAGAGAGAGAGAGAGGGAGGGAGGGAAAGAGGAGGGAGGGAGAGAGGGAGGGAGAGGGAGGGGGAGAGAGAGGGAGGAGGGAGGAGAGGAGGGAGGGGAGAGGGAGGGGGAGAGGGAGAGAGGGAGGGGGGGAGGGGGAGGGAGGGAGGGGAGGGAGGGGGAGGGGGGAGGGAGGGAGGGAGGGAGGGGAGGGAGGGAGGGAGGGGGGAGGAGGGAGGAGGGAGGGAGAGAGAGAGGGAGAAACAGACAGTTACATGAGTTCAGAAAAGAGAGTAACTTGTCTCTTATCTCAATGTGTCTGTTACAAATTCCCTTCCACTCAGTGTTATCAACCCTGAGGTCCATCCCCATCCCCCACCGGAGCCTGAGGTCCATCCCCATCCCCCACCGGAGCCTGAGAGTCTTGGGGGAACCATGAACCTGCCTCTCAAACTCTCTCTGACCTGTGTCCTGCTTGGTTGCTAGGGAGATGGACATCTGCCCATCCTTTAGTCTCTGCAGGTCAGACAATGCTGTCAGTCTCCCTCAGGTAGTAACATCTGTCTCTACAATGCTGTCAGTCTCCCTCAGGTAGTAACATCTGTCTCTACAATGCTGTCAGTCTCCCTCAGGTAGTAACATCTGTCTCTACAATGCTGTCAGTCTCCCTCAGGCAGTAACATCTCTGTCTCTACAATACTGTCAGTCTCCCTCAGGCAGTAACAGAGAGTAACATCTGTGTCTCTGGCCATCAACAACTGGACTCGTTTCTGAATATGGGATGGAGAGAGAGTTGTGGGATGGTGAGAGAGAGAGTTGTGGGACGTGTGCACGTGGGTCTTCCTCGTCAGTTACTACTATTGTCCTCTGAGTTCACTGTGTGGTGTGATTCAGCAATAAGGCCGGAGTGGGTGTGGTATATGGCAAATATACCACGGTGGAGTGCCTGGACACCGCCCTTAGCCGTGGTATATTGGCCATATACCACACCCCCCTGAGGTGCCTTATTGGTGCCACCCAGTTTGTAATGTATCCAGTCCCCAGCCATGTATTTCTGCTCTGTGACTTGGTGTATGTACTCATTACCTCTGTTTCTGTCCCTTACAGAGCCACCACCATCCCCATGTTCATCTCCAGTGTGTATAAATTAAAATGGCTGTGTGTGTCAACTGTTGGGTTGCAGGGTTCCCCTCTAACCGGGGGCGGAGTCAGTGGGTCACAAACCAGTAAACAAGTAGAGCCGGGTTGCTCACTGTCACGGTCTTTCCACGATTCCTCGCATCCCGTCTCCCCCCTCTCCCCCCCCCCTCCTCTCTCCCCCCCCTCCTCTTCTCTCCCCCTTCTCTCCCCCCTACCCCCTCCTTCCCCCTCCCCTCCTCTCCTCCCCCCTACCCCCCCCCCTCCTCTTCTCCCCCCTCCTCTTCTCTCCCCCTCCCTTCTCCTCCCCCTCCTCCCCCCTCCTCCTTCTTGTCTCTCCTCCCCCTTCAGGTCCCCCCTCTTCTCCCCCCTTCCCCCCCCTCCTCTTCTCTCCCCCTCCCCCCTCCCCCCTCTCTTCTCTCCCCCCTCCCCTCTCCCCCCCCTCCTCTTCTCTCCCCCCCCTCCTCTTCTCTCCCCCCCTCAGGACCTCCTCCCCCCCTCCTCTTCTCTCCCCCCCCCTCTTCTCATCTCTCCCCCCCTCCTCCCCCTCCCCCACCTCCCCCCCCTTCTCTCCCCCCCTCCTCTTCTCCCCCCCCTCCTCTTCTCTCCCCCTCCTACCCAGTGTGTAGAGATGAGTCTTCTTGTCTGTGTAGAACTTCTTCAGGTCGACGTCGGGCCTCTTGGCGTGTTTCTCCTCCAGGTCTTTGTTCAGAGGGCTCCTGTGGCGGAAGATGAAGTGCAGCTTGTAGTCCTCTCCACACTTATCAGGACCAAACATGATGGTGTAGGAGGTACGGTCATTAAACTGATCCTAGAACAGCACAACAGTAAGGTACAGGGTTACACACTTATCAGGACCAAACATGATGGTGTAGGAGGTACGGTCATTAAACTGATCCTAGAACAGCACAACAGTAAGGTACAGGGTTACACACTTAACAGGACCAAACATGATGGTGTAGGAGGTACGGTCATTAAACTGATCCTAGAACAGCACAACAGTAAGGTACAGGGTTTACAGTCAGCGATACAGAGACGAAGTCATGGTGAAACCAGGGGACTTCTCTGACATTGAAATCCTTGGGTGGGTCGACCAGCCAAGTACAGCATTGCGGAGGCATATAAATAGAGAGTTAACTTTAGAAGTGGGAGCCAGGTCAAAGGTCAAGCACCAACAGATCTGGGACTAACCAACAACACAGATCAGATTATAGTTACAACACCAACAGATCTGGGATCTGGGACTAGACTAACCAACAACACAGATCAGATTATAGTAACAACACCAACAGATCTGGGATTAGACTAACCAACAACACAGATCAGATTATAGTAATAACAACAACAGATCTGGGACTAACCAACAACATAGATCAGATTATAGTAACAACATCAACAGATCTGGGACTAACCAACATCACAGATCAGATTATAGAAATAACAACAACAGATCTGGGACTAACCAACATCATAGATCAGATTATAGTAACAACACCAACAGATCTGGGACTAGACTAACCAACAACACAGATCAGATTATACTCACAACACCAACAGATCTGGGACTAATCAACAACATAGATCAGATTATACTAACAACACCAACAGATCTGGGACTAGACTAACCAACAACATAGATCAGATTATAGTAACAAAATCAACTGATCTGGGATCTGGGACTAGACTAACCAACAACATAGATCAGATTATAGTAACAACACCAACTGATCTGGGATCTGGGACTAGACTAACCAACAACAGATCAGATTATAGTAACAACACCAACTGATCTGGGACTAGACTAACCAACAACATAGATCAGATTATAGTAACAACACCAACTGATCTGGGATCTGGGACTAGACTAACCAACAACATAGATCAGATTATAGTAACAACACCAACTGATCTGGGATCTGGGACTAGACTAACCAACAACATAGATCAGATTATAGTAACAACACCAACTGATCTGGGATCTGGGACTAGACTAACCAACAACATAGATCAGATTATAGTAACAACATCAACTGATCTGGGACTAGACTAACCAACAACATAGATCAGATTATAGTAACAACACCAACTGATCTGGGATCTGGGATTAGACTAACCAACAACATAGATCAGATTATAGTAACAACACCAACTGATCTGGGACTAGACTAACCAACAACATAGATCAGATTATAGTAACAACACCAACTGATCTGGGATCTGGGACTAGACTAACCAACAACAGATCAGATTATAGTAACAACATCAACTGATCTGGGACTAGACTAACCAACATCATAGATCAGATTATAGTAACAACACCAACTGATCTGGGACTAGACTAACCAACATCATAGGTCAGATTATAGTAACAACAACGTACCAGATCCAGGTCATCTTCGTCTGACAGCAGTTTGATGTAGGCTCCACCACAGTCAATACCATCCTGGAAGTTCACCTCATACCTAAAGGTAAACGCACACAGGTTTCTCTAAACGTTCAGCAGTTAATATAAATGAGCTTCAAGTGTACTCAAAGGCTAATTCTGAAAATGCACTTTTATACACAAAACAAAAAAAAGGGCAAGAGGTCAAACGTGAGAGGTTAAAGGTCAAACTCACTGTACGACTAGGGCATCGTCCCGGAAGAGGAAGGGTCTGTCCAACAGGGAGGCGATGGCGTGATGTTTGGCCCGGGACTTCAGAACCAGACCCATGTCTCCTGGTACTTTATTCTCCTTCAGCTGCTCCACAGACCACTTACCTGGAGAGGAGAGAGGGGTCAGGAGGGGAGAGAGGGGAGGGGAGAGAGGGGTCAGGAGGGGAGAGGGGGGGAGAGAGGGGTCAGGGGGGGGAGGAGGGAGAGAGGGGGGGTCAGGAGAGGAGAGGGGGTCAGGAGAGGGGAGAGGAGGGGAGGGGTCAGGAGGGGGGTCAGGAGAGAGGGGGTCAGGAGGGGAGAGAGGGGTCAGGAGGGGAGAGAGGGGTCAGGAGGGGGGTCAGAGGGGGGGTCAGGAGGGAGAGAGGGGTCAGGAGGGAGAGAGGGGGGGTCAGGGGGGTCAGGGGAGGGGAGGGGGGGAGAGGGGGTCAGGAGGGGAGAGGGGGTCAGGAGGGGAGAGAGGGGGGGTCAGGAGGGGAGAGGGGGTCAGGAGGGGAGAGAGGGGTCAGGAGGGGGAGAGGGGGTCAGGAGGGGAGAGAGGGGTCAGGAGGGGGAGGGGTCAGGAGAGGGGAGGGGTCAGGAGGGGAGAGGGGGTCAGGAGGGGAGAGAGAGGGGTCAGGAGAGGAGAGAGGGGTCAGGAGAGGAGAGAGGGGTCAGGAGGGGAGAGGGGGGGGTCAGGAGGGGAGAGAGGGGTCAGGAGAGGGAGAGGGGGAGAGGAGAGAGGGGTCAGGAGGGGAGAGAGGGGTCAGGAGGGGAGAGAGGGGTCCGGTGGTGAACTCAAACTGACACAACGACTAGATTCCAGTTTAACAACGTTAACTAAACTGCATTTCCACAATACATGTGTGCCATTGCCCTCGGGCCAGGTCCATCAACAGAGAGACTACTGCCCAGCAGTACTAATAACAGAGTGACAGCGCCGCAATAACAGAAATACAGGGATACGTGACCTTAACAGTGGTGGTTGAAGAAACAGGGTCGTCTCTCACTGACACACTGGCAAAAAGACACGTGTGAGGGCCCATACAACACACACAAGTGGAGAGTGTAGAGTGGGGGGGCAAGAATGGTCTGTTTCTTACCATCATATTTAGCAATTTCATCGTCTGCGTCTTCCTTCATGGTCTTTGACACCTGCCACCTGTCCAGTGAGCCGTCATCAAAGGTCTCTGAGAAGTACACTTCTCCGATGGGAACAGGAGTCTTGTAGGTCACCTGTGTGTTTCAGCCAATGGGGCGGAGGGATTACTTTGTGTGTGAAATGGAACACAAACTGAGGGATATATAAATGTAGGGCTCCAGATTCTTCACCCTTTTCCCAGAAGTGTACACTTGCACACTACCCGTCTACCTACTACCGTAGGTTTTTAGCTAGCTAAGGGAACACAAAAAGAATAGGCAAATGATGAGGGTTTCAAACTCAAAAAGGGTAGAGAGACACTTGGAGGGTGTAAAAAAACACACACCAGGCATGCATCCAAAATGGCAGCCTATTTCCAAGAGATTGCATGACTTCTGACCAGGCCCCACACACGTGGCACACTACATAGGGAGAAGGGTGCCATCTCAAATGTCCCCACCTAGTTCATCCTACTTCCTATTGGGTGACCTTTGACCCTTTACTGACCTGGAAGGAGACGTTGGCATCGGTTCCCTTCTCCTCTTCCGCCTCCCCTTCCATCTCCGCCTCTATCTCTGCTGAGTCTTCCCTATCTTCTACCATAGCTTCCTCCATTTCATCCTCCATCTCTAGGTCTAGGTCACCCTGAGCTTCAGCATGGGACTCAGAGAGAGCCAGGAGGGAGAGGAGCAGCACACACGTCCAGCCCCACCACAGCTTCATCTGGAGAGAGACGTGGAGATGGACGGTAGGGGGAAGGGAGGAGAGAGTGGGAAAGGAGGTGGGAGAGGTGAGGGGTTGGGACGGACAATGTGAGAGGAGGGGGGAATGGAGTGGGTGGGGGGGTTGAGAGAGGGAGAAGGAGGGAGTGACGTGACAGTGGGGATGGAGAGCGTGTGAAGTAAGGGTGGAAATGGAGGATTTGAGGAAGAGGGACCAAGAGAGAGAGAAAAGCAAAGAAAGAGGTCAGGAATAAGGTTAATACACTTCTGATTTCAAAAGCACTTTTCCAGAAACTATCTTTCCATCTACAAATATTTTCTAAAAACAAATGAGAGCGACAGAGCGACAGAGCGGGAGGGAGTTTTGTCACTGTACTGCAATTTGGCCGTATGCAAGGAAATGGATGGCTTTCACCAGAGAAAGATTATACATGGCTCTGCTTTTTCCAATGAAAATATATTTCTGAATTTTAAAAAACAGACACCCTAAATCAGGTTTCAAAGATGACTCATGAATCCAAAAATGGTTTTCTGCATTTCAATGACTTGCAAAATATCCACTCGTCGCCGACCAGGACACTTTTCAGATTATACCTCGACACGCATTTCATCATCTTGAATCAATAAGATTGCCAGCTACAATTGAGTAAAGGTTGAATATGGTTTGATACAGTATTTTCGAAACCAATGTCCCTCGGGGTTGGAGTAAACATAACGTCGAGCTGATTGACGGAGCGTCTGGGGGAGGTGGATGTGGGTCGCCAACAAAAGCAAGGAGCCACTGTCCCTCAGGCCAAACTACAGTTCCTTAGGGGATGCCCATATGCCCCGAGAGAGAGAGCAACAAAATTAACCTACAGCTGCCGACCAGAAGTGTCCACAAAACTCCACAGAGCCAGGATTATTAGCTTGGACGACTGCAGCTACTACTACTAGAACAATCTGTCAGGCTACGCGCATTATCAAGACATCTTTCATCATATTTCTATCACGTCTTTTTTTTATAGGAAGCAAGCTATTTCAGATATATATATATAAGTTATGTGGAATATCGGCTATATTTGGCATTAGCTAACGTTACTGCACAAGCAAAGCTAAATAACAAACTAGGTAACGTCAGTTTAACCAACGTTTTTCGCCACAGTTCACCGGACGTCCCTCGGTATCAACCCCGGTCCGTGTGGCGAATTAGCGGGTTTAGCAGAGCGTTATCAATAGCCTAGCTATGTGGTTACTAAATGCAGCGACATTTCAGACATATTCATAAAGCCCGACGTGTGTCAAATGTAAACATTATTCACATTTTGAGAAAACGTGCCTGTCTGAGAAAAATGCACTTACGTTAGAAAGCTAAGTTTAGCCAGCTAATGGCTATATGCTAAACTAACAACATGTTGTGTTGCAGTTGTCAGGGAAGAATGAATGAGTGTAGCTAAACTAGATAAATATTAAGCAAACAAACCTTGTGCAGTTGGGAAGGGGGAGGAGAAAAAAAAAATAATATTCCAAGTTTTGTGATGTTTTCTACGCCAATATCCTCAAACAACTTTATTTTCACTTGCGTTCGACTCAGTTGGAGTAAAACCGCGGGTACCGAGGCCTGGAGGAGCGGGATGGACGGATCACCGTGGAGACCCTGGAACGGCGATGACCGGAAGAGACTTCTGCTCACTGCGCATGCCTGAACCAGACAACCAGAGAACGCCGTTGGGGTGCCCATTTCAAAATAAAAGTGCTCTGCCTTGTAAATAACAAACTCATTTTCGATCTATCGTTCTATGTACACCCTCAATGCATAACAGTTTAGATATTTGTCATTTTAAATGTTATGAAATAATTCGCTTGTGTCCGTTATCTTGTGAGATAAATCCATTGCAGAAAGAGATTTGTCCAAATGTAGGCTATTAATGCAAGTTATTGGATAAAGATCCAACATTTATTATTATTTTAATTCTTATTTTATTTAAATAATTATGACTTTTAGAAATACATTGTGGATGGTTGCTACAATTTGAAAAATTGTGTAATACATTTGAACAAATATACCTAATTTTGATTACTTTTATTGTGATTCTATGTTGCTCTTCCGGAGCAGAGTTCATGAATGTTGATGATTGTTGAAACGTGAACACATGTTAACAAAAAACCACACCGGCATAGCAATATACAATTCATAGACAGCCAACATGAGAGATACGCCGTTATCAAACTGCGAGCGGGACTTTTTACTCAAAGCTATTCAAGAAAAAAAGGTAGCTGATGCAATTTGTGTATTCTTGCATGTGAATGAAACGTGCTAGCTGAGATAGCCAGATATGCTAGTTAGCTGACATAAATGGCCAATTTAGATGTGGGAACCCAAACTAAAATATTGTACAGTGTCTATCTCTATCTACCAACGTTACAGAGTTTGTTAGAGTTCTGGGTCACTGTACATAACCTGTTGTAAACTTGAGCTACCTAGCTAGCTAATTATCTTTCGATGCATCGTTGCTATACTAGCTATAAATATTTACGATACATAATCTCGCTCAATAATGTGTACCCGCAGCGCTTGGATGGGAGACAGACCTATGACTACAGGAGCATCAAGATCTCGTTCGGGACAGATTATGGATGCTGCTTTGTTGACCTGGGGAAGACGAGGCGAGTGTTCCTGCCTTTGACAGTTGACCAGTGGCTCTCAACCAAAGCTACTGGCCCATCTAAAGCGGATCGTTGAGAAGACCCAAGGCTTACTGCTAAAAACGTAGATGACGGGGGTACCAGGCAAAGCCAAATGCACTTGGTGGCACAGTAACCGAACATGGTTGACAGCCATTCTTAGTGGAGTTGGCTTTCTTGTTACTAACATGGCAGGCTTTTGCACTACGTTTGCATACATCTGAAAGGACTGGATACAAGTATGGCATTAGCTGTACCTTGCTATCTGATTGGATTGGCAGAATTGTTTTGCCATATATCCATCCTTTCAGATCTATAAAGCAGCATAGTAGGGGCTAGGGGCTTGGCCAGGTGGGTAGGGGGTGACTAGGTGGGGCTGGGGGTCCTAGGGCTTCCTCCGACAGTGGTAGGGGCTGGTAGGGGGTAGGTTGGCTTAGGTGGGGCTACAGTGGTAGGGGCTAGGTGACAGTGGTAGGGGCTAGTGGTAGGGGTGGCTGACAGTGGTAGTAGGTGACAGTGGTAGGGGCTAGTGGTAGGGGCTGACAGTGGTAGGGGCTAGGGGCTAGGTGACAGTGGTAGGTGACAGTGGTAGGGGCTAGGTGACAGTGGTAGGGGGGGCTAGGTGACAGTGGTAGGGGCTAGGTGGTAGGGGCTAGGTGACAGTGGTAGGGGCTAGGTGACAGTGGTAGGGGCTGGTGGTGGTAGGGCTAGGTGACAGTGGTAGGGGCTAGGTGACAGTGGTAGGGGCTAGGTGTGGTAGGGGCTAGGTGACAGTGGTAGGGGCTAGGTGACAGTGGTAGGGGCTAGGTGACAGTGGTAGGGGCTAGGTGACAGTGGTAGGGGCTAGGTGACAGTGGTAGGGGCTAGGTGCTTAGGTGACAGTGGTAGGGGCTAGGTGACAGTGGTAGGGGCTAGGTGACAGTGGTAGGGGCTGGTGACAGTGGTAGGGGCTAGGTGACAGTGGTAGGGGCTGGTGAGGGTGGGGCTAGGTGACAGTGGTAGGGGCTAGGTGGGTAGGGGCTAGGTGACAGTGGTAGGGGCTAGGTGACAGTGGTAGGGGCTAGGTGGTAGGGGCTAGGTGACAGTGGTAGGGGCTGGTGACAGTGGTAGGGGCTAGGTGACAGTGGTAGGTAGGGGTAGGGGCTAGGTGACAGTGGTAGGGGCTAGGTGACAGTGGTAGGGGCTAGGTGACAGTGGTAGGGGCTGGTGGCGTGGTAGGGGCTAGGTGACAGTGGTGGGGCTAGGTGCAGTGGTAGGGGCTAGGTGACAGTGGTAGGGGCTAGGTGACAGTGGTAGGGGCTAGGTGTGACAGTGGTAGGGGCTAGGTGACAGTGGTAGGGGCTAGGTGACAGTGGTAGGGGGTAGGGGCTAGGTGACAGTGGTAGGGGCTAGGTGACAGTGGTAGGGGTTAGGTGACAGTGGTAGGGGTTAGGTGACAGTGCTAGGGGCTAGGTGACAGTGCTAGGGGAGGTTTGAGATGAACTTTGTACGTTTGGGCTCCTGAGTGGCGCAGCAGTCAAACGCACTGCATCTCAGTGCAAGAGGCGTCACTACAGTCCCTGGTTTGAATCCAGGCTGTATCTGGCCGGGGTAGGCCGTCATTGTAAATAAAAATTTGTTCTTAACCGACTTGTCTGGTTAAAATGTTTTTTTTAAATGGTGTGTTCCTAACCTCCAGGATCATGGCCCAGGTGTCCTGTGAGCTCATTACCCCGAAAGAGAACCGACCGAATGAAGGACTCATTTTCTTCAACATTGAGCTGTCTCCCATGGCTTCTCCAGCATTTGAGATGGGCAGGTAAGAGTCCTACTATGTTTTTACTTCGTAAGGCTATAGTGTAAATTGCATCTGAAAAACGATCACTGAAAATGTTTTATCTGCGTGGTTGTCCTTCCCCCTTCCTTGATCTCTCTCTCTCTCTCTCTCTCTAGGCAGTCAGAGCTGTTGGTGAAGCTGAACAGACAGCTGGAGAGATGCCTCAGGAACTCCAAGTGTATAGACACAGAGTCTCTGTGTGTAGTGTCTGGAGAGAAGGTACACACAAACACACACCTGAAGTTTGGCATGAAGGCTGTGAACGAAAGTCCCCAAATTGGGTTTCAATTCCAGTCAATTCAGGAAGTAAACCAAATTCCAATTTGAAATGTTCTCCATTGAAAAGCATTGAAGATCATATTTATTTCAATTTAATTCCTGAATTGACAGGAACTCAATATTTGGAAGGTGTTTTTAATGTTTTGTACACTCAGTGTATATCTACTGGTCTTCCAAGGTATAATGCCTGTCTGTCTACCTGTCTATTTCTCCAGGTGTGGTACAGACTATGTCTAGAGCTGTTGGTGAAGCTGAACAGACAGCTGGTAGGGGCTAGGTGACAGTGGTAGACCGACAGACAGTGGTAGGGGCTAGGTGACAGTGGTAGGGCTAGGTGACAGTGGTAGGTCTGGAGTGGTAGGGGCTAGTACACACAGTGGTAGGGCCTATATCTACCTGTCTATTTCTCCAGGTGTGGTACAGATCTATGTCTATATCTACCTGTTTATCTCTCCAGGTGTGGTACAGATCTATGTCTATATCTACCTGTCTATTTCTCCAGGTGTGGTACAGATCTATGTCTATATCTACCTGTTTATCTCTCCAGATGTGGTACAGATCTATGTCTATATCTACCTGTTTATCTCTCCAGGTGTGGTACAGATCTATGTCTATATCTACCTGTTTATCTCTCCAGATGTGGTACAGATCTATGTCTATATCTACCTGTTTATCTCTCCAGATGTGGTACAGATCAATGTCTGTGTAATTAGTGTGTCTGTGTATCTCCAGGTGTGGCAGATTAGGGTGGACGTCCACTTGCTGAACCACGATGGTAACCTAATGGACGCTGCCAGCATTGCTGCCATCGCGGCCCTCTGTCACTTCAGACGGCCCGATGTGGGCATCCAGGGAGAGGAAGTCACTGTGGTGAGGGGTGGGGGCGACGCTATCGACAACTAATGCCATGGCAACAATCTTTGACATTGATTACACCCCTGGGTGGTGTTAATTAGGAACCAAACTGACAAGCAGGGAAGAACCACCTGGGTTTGTCTAATAAGACACACACAGTCATTTTTGTCACACGTTGCAAAAGGTTTTAAAAATGTCACCTGTTGCATGCCCTAATGAACACAACCCCAATTTATAATGATTTAACCCTTCATGTGTCTGTTCCACAGTACAGTACAGAGGAGAGAGACCCCATTCCCCTCAGCATCTACCACATGCCCATCTGTGTCAGTTTCTCCTTCTTCCAACAAGGGTAGGTCCCTGTTATATAAGATCACCTGTATGTTTGATATCACTACCAGACAGTGATGGCTGCCATTGCAGTTCTCTCACTGCCTCTCTTCCCTCTCCTCTCCTGTTCTCCTTCTCTCCTCTCTTCCCTTTCCTCTCCTGTTCTCCTTCTCTCCTCTCTTCCCTCTCCTCTCCTGTTCTCCTCCTCTCTCTCCTCTCTTCCCTTTCCTCTCCTGTTCTCCTCTCTTCTCTTCCTTCCCCTTCCTCTCCTGTTCTCCTTCTCTCCTCTCCTGTTCCCTTTCTCTCCTGTTCTCCTTCTTCTCTCTCCTGTCCCTTTCTCCTCTCCTGTTCTCCTTCTCTCCTCTCTTCCCTTTCCTCTCCTGTCTCCTTCTCCCTCCTTCCCTCTCCCTGTTCTCCTTCTCTCCTCTCTTCCCTTTCTCTCCAGATCTCCCTTCTCCTGTTCTCTCTTCTCTTCTCTCCTCTTGTTCTCTCTCCTGTTCTCCTCCTTCCCTCTCCCTGTTCTCTCTTCCCTCTCCTGTTCTCCTCTCTCTCCTCTCCTTCTCCTCTCCCCTCCTCTCCTGTTCTCCTTCTCTCCTCTCCTGTTCTCCTTCTCCTCTCCTCCTGTTCTCCCTTCTCCTCTCCTTTCTGTTCTCCTCTCTCCTCTTCCCTTTCCTGTTCTCCTTCTCCTCTTTCTCTTCCCTCCTCTCTCTGTTCTCCTTCTCTCCTCTCTTCCCCTCTCTTCTCTCCCTCTCCTGTTCTCCTTCTCCTTCTCTCCTCCTGTTCTCCTTCTCTCTCCCTCTCTTCCCTTTCCTCTCCTGTTCTCCTTCTCTCCTCTCCTCTCTTCCCTTCTCCTCTCCTGTTCTCCTTCTCTCCTCTCCTCTCTTCCCTCCTCTCCTCTCCTCTCCTTCTCTCCTCTCCTCTCTTCCTCTCCTGTTCTCCTTCTCTCCTCTCTTCCTCTCCTGTTCTCCTTCTCTCCTCTCCTCTCTTCCCCTTCCTCTCCTGTTCCCTCCTCCTGTTCTCCTCTCTCCTCTCCCTTTCCTCTCCTGTTCTCCTTCTCTCCTCTCTTCCCTTCCCTCCCTCTCCTGTTCTCCTTCTCTCTCTCCTCTCCTTCTCTCCTCTCTCTTCCCCTTTCCTCTCCTGTTCTCCTTCTCTCCTCTCTTCTCTCCTTCTCTCCTCTCTTCCCTCCTGTTCTCTCTCCTGTTCTCCTTCTCTCCTCTCTTCCCTCTCCTCCTCTCCTTTCTCCTTCTCTCCTCTCTGTTCTCCTTCTCTCCTCTCTTCCCTCTCTCTCCTGTTCTCCTCTCCTTCTCTCCTCTCTCCCGTTCCTCTCCTCTCCTTCCTCCTCTCTGTTCTCCTTCTCTCCTCTCTTCCCCTTCCTCTCCTGTTCTCCTTCTCTTCCTCTCCTGTTCTCCTTCTCCAGGACCTACCTGTTGGTTGACCCGTGTGAGCGTGAGGAGCGTGTGATGGACGGCCTGCTGATGATAGCCATGAACAAACACAGAGAGATCTGCTCCATCCAGTCTAGTGGAGGCATCATGCTGCTCAAAGACCAGGCGGGTACCCGGGGAGCCATAGAGATACAGTCAGCTGCTCAAAAGACCAGGCGGGTACTGGGGAGCCATAGAGATACAGTCAGCTGCTCAAAAGACCAGGCGGGTACTGGGGAGCCATAGAGATACAGTCAGCTGCTCAAAAGACCAGGCGGGTATTGGGGAGCCATAGAGATACAGTCAGCTGCTCAAAAGACCAGGCGGGTACTGGGGGGCTAATGCAACTCTGGATCCTTGTCCCTGTACGGGCAGACCTGGGATGCCAACCCACGACCACAACAACACTTTCTACGCGCAAATTAGCATGCTAAACACTTGTCTAGATATCATAACCATAGGCCAGGGGGTTGATAATATTCAGGATGGATACGAGCATACTCTAGCTACTTCACTGTGAATTGTATCTCTAAAGCATGCTGTGTTTGTACAGGTCCTCAGGTGCAGTAAGATTGCTAGTGTCAAAGTGTCAGAGATCACAGAGCTAATCAACAAAGCCTTGGAGAACGACAAGAAAGCCAGGTGGGTCACGTCAACTTGGTCTCGTTAGCGTTCATTTTGACTTTGTGGCTGTGCTATCGAGTGGAAACCCGTTTATATAAACCTCCGTGACTCTGGTGTTGCTACTTTGGCGTCATTTCATTTTTGGATTCCAATGAAGTTCTCTTTTTGAATATCGGTTATTTCAGAAAAACTGGGGGTAAGTTTGGCTTCGCAGAGTCGTTGCCCCAGGAGCGAATCACAGCGCTGAAAACAGACGTGTCACATGTGGAAATGAGTGACGTCAAGGAGAAGGCCAATGAGATCGTCCAGAGAGCTGAGGTCCCACCCCAAACGTATCCCTTCAAAGAAAGTCTTGAAGTTACTCTGAATACATGTGTAGTAGAAGACTCTATTTTCTCCAAGGGGGAAAGTCATTGTTAGTGAGCGAGTGACTTGGTGTGCCTGTACTCTTGTCTGTTTTCTCAATGCTACTGATCCACGGTTTACTCTAGACTCTAGTCCTTAACCAACCGCGGGACAGCGTTCCCTCTCCAGTGTTAACTGCCCCAGGTACAGGCCAGGTGGGGGAGGGGCTAGAGAACTCCTGGGGTCTGAAGGAAGAGGAGGAGGAGGAGGAGGAAGATGAGACGGTGGAGTTGAAGATGGAGTTGGAAGAGGGACATGAGGAGAAGGGGAGAGGTAACTATTTGCCTAAGTTTTGTTTTCCTTGGGTGAGTGAAACTGACTCGCCTGGTCCCAGATCTGTTTGTGCTGTCTTCTATGGTCATAGTTTGCAAGACAGCACAGAATGATCTGGAACCAGGCTACAAAAATGAATCAATCGCTCCAGGGGCGCTGAGCTACGCCTGACCCATCCCTCACTCACCACCCGGGTAACACCCCTCCACACCTGACCCATCCCTCACACACCACCCGGGGAACACCCCTCTACGCCTGACCCATCCCTCACTCACCACCCGGGTAACACCCCTCTACGCCTGACCCATCCCTCACTCACGACCTGGGTAACAACCCTCTACGCCTGACCCATCCCTCACTCACCACCCGGGAACACCCCTCTACGCCTGACCCATCCCTCACTCACCACCCGGGAACACCCCTCTATACCTGACCCATCCCTCACACACCACCTGGGGAACACCCCTCTACGCCTGACCCATCCCTCACTCACCACCCGGGAACACCCCTCTATACCTGACCCATCCCTCACTCACCACCCGGGAACACCCCCTCTACCCCTGACCCATCCCTCACTCACCACCCGGGTAACACCCCTCTACCCCTGACCCATCCCTCACTCACCACCCGGGGAACACCCCTCTACGCCTGACCCATCCCTCACTCACCACCCCACCCGGGAACACCCCCTCTACGCCTGACCCATCCCTCACTCACCACCCGGGTAACACCCCTCTACCCCTGACCCATCCCTCACTCACCACCCGGGAACACCCCTCTACCCCTGACCCATCCCTCACTCACCACCCGGGGAGCACCCCTCTACCCCTGACCCATCCCTCACTCACCACCCGGGGAACACCCCTCTACCCCTGACCCATCCCTCACTCACCACCCGGGGAGCACCCCTCTACGCCTGACCCATTGCCTCCAGCCCCTCTGGAGTGGGGAGTGTTGGTTTGTGAGCATAAAGGCACTTTTCTGTTCTTTAAGTTTAACGATCAATAAAGTACACCATCTTATTGTGGGATTGTGTTTCCTAGGTGACGTGGTGGTCATCTCAGACAGTGACAGCGAGGAGGAGGATGTTGTCATCTTGAACCAGGTAACAACAAAGTAAGTGACACTTTTAGATTTTTTTTTCTTCTGGGTTCTATAGAACCCCTTTCTGTGTCTCCCAAGCATTGCCTCACGAGGGCGACGCACGCAAGTTGGTGGCAGAACACCAGGGAGTTCTTCTAGAACAGCAGCAAGTTGGTGGCAGAACACCAGGGAGTTCTTCTAGAACGGCAGCCCCAAAAAATGCCTCTGTTTACATGTTGCTTATGAGTGGATTTGACAGTACATGTCTATTATAATTGGATTTTACGGCTTGTACGTATGTCCTTCTTAATATAAAGTTTGTGTCATCATCGCAAATCAACTGCATTATCCTTAAAAAAACAACACTTCAACCAGTAAAATGGCTCTTTGGATAGCTTTTGCTACAGCCTATGTCAATGAGGGTTAGCATTCTAGCTGTCAACTGCTGCATAGAAAATGCATAGAAAATAGTTTTTTTGTTTGATGCAAAGATCACAACCAAATATAATCTGTTCAAGCAAGAATCAAAACATCATTGTAAGCGTATGATAAACCCCCAAAAACATATTTTTTGTTTAGAAGTAATAAAAGCACAAGTCTTAGACTGTTGAATGGGTGCAGATGGTGATGATTTTCTTACTGCAGACGAGAGTCGTGTGCATCTGTCCGTGACGTCAGTGTGTTGTGTACTGGAAAGGGGTCTAGGCGTTTTCTACAGATTACACACCACACAAGTTCCATAGAAATGACACCTTCACTTTCAGATGGATTGGTTACACCCACAAGCACATCGGCTCATTGCTGTTGTAAATGCAAACCATTCAAGTTGTAATGTAAGGTTGGGTTCTTTCTAAAAAAAAAACAATAGAACATCCTTCTGATCTACTGAGAACCAGATATAGTGATGCTCATTTCATGTGTATATTATACATTATTATAATCATGAAAACAATAACCTTTTTACAATTGAAGTTGTGCTTACTTTGAGGAAGAAATGTACCCGACTTTGTTCTCTCTCAGGGAGAAGGCCTCCAGCTCTAACCAACAGGGGGCAGTAGCCTCCAAGCAGCAGCAGAAGAAGAAGGGGCAGTAGCCTCCAAGCAGCAGCAGAAGAAGAAGAAGGGGCAGTAGCCTCCAAGCAGCAGCAGAAGAAGAAGGGGCAGTAGCCTCCAAGCAGCAGCAGAAGAAGAAGGGGCAGTAGCCTCCAAGCAGAAGAAGAAGAAGAAGAAGAGGTAGTGAAATATGTTTGTTTTTTCCTTCAGCGGATTGAACATAAATACAAATAAATAGTAGACTGGAAATTGACCACAAGAAGCCACAAAATATATGACTAAAACAATAATTTCAAACCCTGCTTACATTTGTATACAAACAGTTGTCTCTCTGTTATGTGTGAGAGAACTTGGGAACAGATTTCCTAAATTAAAATAATTTCTAAGATGTTTTCCTGGTCTTTTTACAGTCTGTGTCCAACAATGAAAAAATATATCTTTTTTTTGCTCAGAAAATGAGGGGCCCAATAAAACCACCTGTGGGCCAAATTCAGCCAGTTGGGGAACCTTGCAGTAAATGTATTGTTTATTAGGCATTTTTTATTTGACCTTGACAGAGTCAATGTGGAGGCTATATTCAGGGGTTACCAGTACAGAGTCAATGTGGAGGCTATATACAGGGGTACTGGTACAGAGTCAATGTGGAGGCTATATACAGGGGGTACTGGTACAGAGTCAATGTGGAGGCTATATACAGGGGGTACTGGTACAGAGTCAATGTGGAGGCTATATACAGGGGTACTGGTACAGAGTCAATGTGGAGGCTATATACAGGGGGTACTGGTACAGAGTCAATGTGGAGGCTATATACAGGGGGTACTGGTACAGAGTCAATGTGGAGGCTATATTCAGGGGTACTAGTACAGAGTCAATGTGGAGGCTATATACAGGGGGTACTGGTACAGAGTCAATGTGGAGGCTGTATACAGGGGTTACCAGTACAGAGTCAATGTGGAGGCTATATACAGGGGTACTGGTACAGAGTCAATGTGGAGGCTATATACAGGGGGTACTGGTACAGAGTCAATGTGGAGGCTATATACAGGGGGTACTGGTACAGAGTCAATGTGGAGGCTATATTCAGGGGGTACTAGTACAGAGTCAATGTGGAGGCTATATACAGGGGGTACTGGTACAGATGCATAGTGGAGGCTTTATACAGGGGTACTGGTACAGAGTCAATGTGGAGGCTATATACAGGGGTACTGGTACAGAGTCAATGTGGAGGCTATATACAGGGGGTACTAGTACAGAGTCAATGTGGAGGCTATATACAGGGGGTACTAGTACAGAGTCAATGTGGAGGCTATATACAGGGGGTACTAGTACAGAGTCAATGTGGAGGCTTTATACAGGGGTACTGGTACAGAGTCAATGTGGAGGCTATATACAGGGGGTACTGGTACAGAGTCAATGTGGAGGCTATATACAGGGGGTACTGGTACAGAGTCAATGTGGAGGCTATATACAGGGGGTACTGGTACAGAGTCAATGTGGAGGCTATATTCAGGGGTACCGGTACAGACGCATTGTGGAGTGCCCAAATACTGTGGTATATTGGCTGTGGTATATTGGCCACAAACTCCTGAGGTGCCTTAATGCTATTAAAAACTGGTTACCAGCTTAATTAGAGCAGGAAAAACAAATGTTGTGTCAGCCAATCAGTATTCATAGCTTGAACCACACAGTTTATAAATACCTTTTTACACTGTAAACAAAATGGAGACAATGTAAAATATATGTGTATATGAGTTTTATTTGATGTGGCAAATAACAAAGGAGGCTCTAGGAGTGAGTTACACTATAAAAGGCAGATTTAACAAAAATGAATGGGGAAATGTTTGTTAAGACTGAGTATTTTGTGTTAAATGTTTAGGAATACAATAACATTAACAACAGATTGAATGATACCGAATCAACCTTCCAAGTGAAGGCAGTGTGCGTTCAACCGCAA